>NC_067208.1:8265957-8356480 GCF_026262505.1 Trichomonas vaginalis G3
TGGCAAATATTATCCAAGAGAAGAATATTCTACAGTTGAGGATATGAGGTCATACAACTTGACATTAGATGCTATGAACTTTAACAACAACTTCACAACAACCATTAACCCTGAAATGCAAAGTTCTATTATGCCATATGTGAAAGTATGGACTCATACAGGAGCTCAAAAAACTCAATATACAAATGGAGACCGTTCAAACTTTTGGCTTGGCATTCCATTTGCTGACTCAGAAGACTTTATGGGTGGTATTTCAACTGTTGGTACAGTTCAAATACAATATACTGGTGACAGAGACGGTCCAGATGAATTGAAAGCAAAGAAGTTTACAAAACCAATAGCACTTTTCACGGAAGATGCTCTTTGAAGATTCGTTCGATGAAAACCTGCTGGGGCTCCTCAGATTGGTATAACGACAGCTTCCATCGAGCAGATTTTGGCAGCAGGTCAGTAAGTTGTTCTTGAACTGACTTCTCTCCGTCAAATATTGACAGTACGCCAGTTTTGATATAATATTGTATTAAAAACTTTCCTTTAGAAATATCTGTAAGTTTTGTTGTTATATTTTTGTCTGCTTCAAGAACTTTCACCATCTCGGTTATACCAACTTTCTTTGCTTTATGAAAATATTTTGGTTCAGCAAAGACTGCTATTCTATAACATTTTCCATTGTTTGTATAAAGAACTATTCTGTCAATGTATTTGTATTGTTTGTGTGTGTAAACTTTGTTCTGCTTCAATTCAATAAGATATCCGAATACGTCCATCTTTTTATTCTAAGTAAAATGTCATTTCCGAAAAATAGAAGCGTAAGTGTTTCAAAAGGTTTAATGGCGATGGCAGATGTGAAGTTAAATTCACCAACTCAAACAAACAGTCAAAGTGTTGTTGTCAATGTCAAAGAAAGAGATGTTGAAGTGGGGAAACCATACGAAGACGAAGATGGTATAACAATAGTTCCTGTAAAAGAACAACCAACATATCCTGAAGTTAGCAGAGACTTAAGTTCTGTTGCAGATATTCGAAACGACTACATGCAACTGAAAGACAAACTTAAAACTCAGGAGAAGATTTGTCAAGCTTTAGGTATAATGTTAAACTTGGTTGAGCACAACCCTGTAAAAGTGAACTCATATGTCATCGCACCTCATGAAATTTTGAAAGAACTATTGAAACTTTTGACAGAGGCAGACGATATAAACATCAAAGAAATAGAACCCGACATTGCTTGCTGTGGTGTTTCATACAATGTCATTGACAAGATATACGTTATGAAAGGAGGCGAAACGTTTGAACTTAAAAATATAGTTTCCCAGACGTCATAAAAATATTTGACGACCACAACATTTCATTAAAATTTATTTGCTAAGTAAATGGCAGAAACATAGTGGTTTATACTATTACGACTAAAAACCCTGAGTCATATAATTCTATAACAACAAACTTACAAAGTCCTCAAGGACGATATTGTAAACTGACCTTAAACACAATGACGACTAAAGCCTGTTTTGCTCTTTTGACACCAGAAGACTTTATTGTTGTGAATGGTAAAAAATACTCCTTTGAAGATACTTACTCAGATATACCACCAACAGGTTTTTGTTGACTTATTTAATACTTTACGTACGAGTGTAACATGTGCTGCAACTAGAGCGGGTTTCATTATGTTTGGATGTCCGACTGAGTTTACTATAAACGATATGAGCTATAATACAAAACTTATATCTGGTTTTTACTACCAACAGTTTCCTATAACAGGAAAAGGTGTCATACAAGGAATGTCTATTCCATTGACTTAAGCACACCAATCTTATATATTGTTTCAAACTTAGGTTCAAAGTGTTATTCGAATGTCGACAGAAACTATTATGACCAAAAGATACTTATGCGTATAAACAATACTTTCTCTGCTGGTTTGCCTATTGTTCATTCGAATGCAGAATTTTCAACCTTAGTGAACTCAAACACTTTGGCAAGTATAACGTTGACATTAGTTGACGCAAACTTTGTTCCTGTAAAACTTTTATGTCCTATGTATTTGTCAATGACGGCAGAAAGTTTCGAATTGGAAGATGCAACTGGTGAAAGTATTGTATTACAAGAACAACTTCAACAACAAATAGCTCAAGAACAACAAATGCAACAAATGCAACAACAAAGTCAAGAATAAAAAAAATATTTTTTTTTATTTTTATAAAAATGTACAGAATAGATGTTTCAGATTTTTATGACTTCCAAGCCTTCAGAAATATGTGTCCATTTCGAGACTATAACAAAGCGTCGAGAATTTGAAACGTTTAGTCATTTATGTTGACTCTGCCCCAGAATGTTATGTTATGAAAGAATGGGATGTTGTCTTTAACAAACCAAGAGCAAAATAGTGTCTGAACAAGAATGTTAGACAGAAACTTAAGAAAATAAAAGTCGTACAAGTTGGCATGAAGATGTTAGATGCTTGGGATATCTTATTGTCAAAGTTTAGAAGATTTTTCAGTTCGAGGTATAAAGTTTTATACACCTTCTCCAAACTTCTATTCTATCTTCACTGGATATAAATACGAACAAGTAGAATGGAAAGAAAATATTATAGAAGCTTGGTTAGACCATGTCAAAGAAATTATATGCAATGGAAACGAAAGAGTCTATGAGTATATCTTATGTTGGTTTGCAAACATCTTACAACATCCAAGTGCTAAAAATGAAACTGCTCTCATTATAATTGGAAAACAAGGAACAGGTAAGAACACATTCTTTACAGATATCTTGTGCAAACTGTTAGAGGGCTATCGAACCCGAATATGACAAACTTAGAAAACATCTGTGGCAAGTTTAACTCTCAATTGAGAATATGAAACTTATAGTTTGCAATGAACTTCAAAGTATAGATACAACAAAAGTTTTTTGAACTCAGATGCTTTGAAGAGTCTTATACAGATAAAGTTGGAGTGTGTTGAAAGAAAGTATAAAGACCAAAGAGTTTGTGAAAATTTGCAAACTTCATTATGGTTTCAAACAATGTTGTTTCCGATGAAGTTAAAGTTCTGACAGAAGATATGTAGTTGTCAGAACGTCAGATTCTCATATGCAAGATACAGAATATTTTTGACGACTTAGCAGAAACTTTGACATCTGACTTTTACAACCACTTGTTCTCATATTTCATGACATTAGATATTTCTAAGTTCAATCCAAGACAAATTCCACATACCGAAGAAAGACAAACATTGTTAGAAGCAAACAAGAGTGTATATGAACTGTTTATAGATGAGACTAACTTTGAGTTTAGATGAAAGGTCATTGTACGATTCGTATAAACAGTATTGTCAAGAGTATGGTTATATGGCAGCGTCTAAACGTACATTCTTGGCAAATGTCAAAAGTCTTTTAGATTTCAGAACGGCGTATATACAAAGAAAAATTTTTATGAGTAAATTTTAAAAAAAATATTTTTTTATCGATAGAAAAGATGACGAAATATATTTCAGTCAACAAATATATGTCAGGACTTAAAGAAGAACTAGACCCATTCGCTTATTTGAATGTTTACTTCTACCATTTTGAAAAAGTCTTCATTCAGCAAAGTTTGGAACATCGAACCAGTTAAGTTTGCTATTGTGACTAAAAATGTGTGCGAAATTTGAAGACTTAGACATAGAAGGTTTGTTAGCAGTCAAAGAAAGTTTTGACAGAAGGTTCTCAAACCTTAAAGAAGGCAAAGCATACAAACTTGTTATACCTTATGAACCAAAGAAAGCAGACGACTATGAATATTATGAGTCTAAGATAGTTGAAGTTCAAGGTAAATTGGGTAAAAAGATTTTAGAGTCTAAGCAGTGTTTACTCCTAAAGAGGAAGAGAACATTGACATTGACCCAGAAATGTTCTAAAAATAAAATTTTATTTTTACATGTCATATCTCACCTTCTCTGGAACTGGTTCAGGTTCTTTTTTCTCTTCTTCTACTTTCTTTTCTTTCTTTTCTCTCTTCTTCTTCTTCTTCTCTGGTGGAGTTATGTCAAATTTGGCGCAACCATATTTATGTAAAAGTTCTTTGTCCTTTAATAGCTCTTCTATTCTGTTTTCTATTTCATCTTCAAGAACAGCGCATGTGTCTTCTTTGCATTCTAAGAACTTTTGTTGGACTTCATCTTTCCAAGAGGCGTCATCTCTGTCAACAAGTCTGTCATTGACAAATTTTAAGACTTCTCTGCTTAATGTTTTATGGTTCTTGTCATATTCCCAGAAACAGAACTTTAGAACAAATTCACCTTTCTTGTTTACACTATGTAAGATTTTATGGTCGACAGATGTTTTGCTGTCGAAAAGCTTGTCTCGAATATAGATAGCGAAATCGCTAGACATTTTCAAAAAGATAAAAATTTTAATTTTTCTAAAAATATGTTAGAAAAAAAGTTTGCTGACATTGACAAGAAATTTGAGAATGTTTTGAAGAAGAACAAGAGGAAGTTAGAAAATGCTCAGATAAAGCCTATACATGACAAGTTCTTATTTGCTCAGAATGGTATAACAGGTCTAATTGCACCACCTGGGTCGGGTAAGACTTTCACTTATCTTAAAATGGCTGCACAACAACAAGAACTAGATGAGAAGAACCCATTCTATGAGTTAGTTGTTATTTGTTCGACTTCTGGTCAATTTGACCAAACCGTCAATTCGTTCAAAGATATTATAAAGAAGTCTAAGTTAGTATGTATAAAGGATACTGAGTTGTTAGATTGGATAAAGAAGTACCAAAGAAGAGTTTTGAAGTATAATGCTATAAATGAGTATATAAATTCGAAGTTTAAAGACCCTAATGAGGAAATGCAGAGAATATTAGAGAAGAAACACTTCAGAAACAAACAGAAAGAGATAGAATACATTTCGAAGAAATTGCAATCTTACGATTGGAAGACTTACCCTCATAGATGTCTTCTTATCTTAGATGATTGCTTCTCATCCTTTGCTTAAGAATAGAGAACAAGATATGTGTCGAATTCTTAAGAAGCTCAGACACTTTAACATCTCAGTTGTCATTTGTGTACAGACAGCAAAGAGTTTAAGTAAAGATGTTAAAAGAATACTTACTGACATTATACTTTTCCCTGGATTGTCCGAAGACGATTTCATGGAACTTATGAAAGAGTCCATGGCAGGTAAGTTTGACAGACATGAACTATGGGAGAAGTACAAAGTCATACAAGACCCTCATACTTCTTTCAGAATTCATATCTACGCGAACAAAGTTCAAATTGTAAAAAGTCAAGCTTGAAAAATGTAAGTGTTTGAGTCTTAGTCTGTTGTGGTGCTGGGGCTTTCGGTTCTTCTGGCTTTGGAATGGACTCGGTTGGTGGTACGTCGGACATTCGTTTGTGTCCTGTCGGATGGAAGAACTTTTCCTGTTGGAAGGAAGAACTTTTCCTGTTGGAAGGAAAAACTTTTCCAGTTGTCGGGAAATTTTTTTCCTGTCTGAAGGAAAAATTTTTTCTGTCGTTCGACCAAAAAGTTCTCAATTTTCGAAAATTTGAATGGTTTACGGACGAACAACAGGAAATTTTTTTCCAGTTGTCAGGAAATTTTTTTCCAGTTGTCAGGAAATTTTTTTCCTGTTGTCGGGAAATTTTTTTCCAGTTGGAAGGAAGAACTTGGAATGTCGGATGGAAGGACTTGGAATGTCGGAAGGAAGGACTTGGAATGTCGGAAGGAAGAACTTGGAATGCCAGAAGGATTTGACAAGGCAATTTACTTTATAGAGCTACCTGAGCCATCTGAAGTCAAGCTTGAAAAATAAATGGTTCATCTACTCTACTTGTTTGAAGTTGTCAAAATACTCTGTTATTTTTTCCTTTAACAATGGCAAATCTTCTTTGAATGTAAGTATTGTACAACCTTTAATATCATAGTGTGTTTGAGGTAAAGTATCTTGAACTATTTGTTTCACATCTTCATTTGGTGTCATTGAAATCGGTAAGTTTTCGCGATAGAACCAATTTCTGTCAGATTTGTAAATCTTAGCTAAGTCGTAAAAGCTTTTGTTGTTTCTTCTGACTAAATGCAACATAACCATATCTCTGTCTTCTTCATTTTCCATCTCTTCAGTATAAATCATATACTTATAGTTCTTTTCCTTTCCTTTTGGTACCGAACGTGGTATTCTTTTCTGTATGTTTTTGTCTTTTGCTTCAATGACTTCATCTTTTGCTTGAAGTTTCTTTTCCATCTCTTCACGTTCTTGTCTATGAATTTCATCTAACATCATGAAAATATAACAAGCATATCGAGGTGAAGCCCACATTGCAACAGCATTTACAAGAAGTCTATGTACATACCAACCTCTCAAACCAGGAGCCAAATTCTTGCGATTTTCGTACGGAATCTCTACCCTCGGTTTTCCGAGGGTAGCAAACATATGAGGAAATTCTTCTAAAAGTTCTTTTGTCTGTTGGTTTTCAAACCAATGGTATGCTTGCTTTGTAGAACGAAGAGTATTCAAAATACTTTGCATTTGGTACATGTCATCTTTGACCGAACGAATGAGACGGAGTTGTTTGTTATACTGTATGTACTCATATTCTTCATTTATAGCTTCATGAACGATAGCAGTTGTTGTGTTCTCTGTTGTTGACATATCTGTCTTTATATTCCGGATAAAAAAATAAAAAAAAATAAAACTAACTTTATTTTTTCTGTCTTAAGGAAATTCATGAAATTTGGTCATTTTTCAGCAAAAATATATTTTATGTTAGAATGTTAGATCTAACATGTTTTCTAACATGTTTTCTAACATGGTCTAAAACACACAAAACTCATGAAATTTCATACGGAATTCAGCAAAAATATATTTTAGGGTAGAATGTTAGATCTAACATGTTTTCTAACACGTTTTCTAACATGGTCTAAAACACACAAAACTCATGAATTTTCATACGGAATTCAGCAAAAATAATGTTTATGTTAGAATGTTAGATCTAACATGTTTTCTAACATGTTTTCTAACATAACTATTTACAAGCGTTTTACATGGTATATGTTGCGATGGTTCATGACTCTAAACAATTTCGTAGCTTCTATTTCTTCGCTGAGGATATCGAATGTTTTAACGATACCGAAAGTTTCTTTATACTTCTTCTTGACGTCAGATAGAAGGAAATCGTCAGCAGTTGGATAGTTTTTGTTCAGAAATTCTAACATGTTCATTTTATCTTCTGCTGGTTTTTCTGCTTCTTTCTTTAAATCTGCATAGTCGTTTCGCATACGTTCTATCTCTTTGACGGAGTAGTTATATTTCCTCATTGCTGCTTTACATTTTGAACATTGCGGGTTCATTTTTGCATTGTACATTGAAATTTGTCCTGCTAGAACAACTAAGGCGTCAATGGTTTTCTTCATCTCGAACATAGCGGGTCTTATTTGTTCGTTCCATACCTTACCCCTACTATCTTTATCTCTTATTTCCCAAACACATTTTGCAACTAACGAAACAAAGTTGTCGTAGGTCTTAAACTCCCCAGATTTGTATATGTCAGAGATGTTCTTATATACCATATCGCAATCTTTGTCCATGACTTTGTGGTTGCAATGAAATCCAAGGAATTCATAATTTACCTTTCGTATGAACTTCTTTATTTCTACTGAGTCAGTTGCTTTGACTTCTATTTCGTCAAATTCGGGAATGGTTAGTTTTTGTTGTTGGATTTCAGGCAATTTGGGTAAATGGTCGATGAGGTCCTGCATTTCATAAAGATACTGTTCATTTGTTTCATCTTTCGCACTACAGTCTAAATCTCCTTGGAGAAGTTCTTGCTTTATCTTCTGGATTTCTGTTTCGAAAGTATATGAAGAAGGAATGAAGCTTTTCATCTCTACTAACATAGATGTTGGATTCATGACTAAAGAGTTTGGTGAAGTTGTTGCTAACATGTTCTTACAATAAAAATAAAAAATATTTTTTTAAAAAAACTAACTTTATTTTTCAATACTTTTTCTATCTTAAGGAAATTCATGAAATTTCATGAGTTTTCTACGATGTTAGAAAACAGGTTAGAAAACATGTTAGATCTAACATTCTAACATAAAATATATTTTTGGTGTAAATTTCATGAGTTTTCTACGATGTTAGAAAACAGGTTAGAAAACATGTTAGATCTAACATTCTAACATAAAATATATTTTTGGTGTAAATTTCATGAGTTTTCTACGATGTTAGAAAACAGGTTAGAAAACGTGTTAGATCTAACATGCTAACATAAAATATATTTTTGTCTGATTTACACTCATTACGAAGAAGTCTTGACAAAACATTTACGAAGAAGTCTTGACAAATTCAAGAGGTTAGAAAACAGGTTAGAAAACAGGTTAGAAAACAGGTTAGATCTAACCTTCTACCCTAAAATATATTTTTGCCGAATTCAATAAAAATAAATGGTTCATTTACTCACAATATTTTTGTACAAAACGACCCCAAACTTTTAACCTCTCTTCTGCAGCTTCAAATGCTATCTTAGCGAGTTCATATTCTCTAAATTCTCTCTTTAAATCTTCTTGTTCCCATTGGTCTAGTTCGTATGGAGAATCTCTATAACCAGAACATATCTCACGTTCATGTTCTATTTGTTTTTCATGCATTTTTCTAACTTCTTCTTCAAACAAAGGTTTTGCATTCTCTACTGTATCTTCAAGTTCTTCTTCATCTAACTTCTCATGAACTTTCTTGTCTATGGAGTCCATAATTTTTCCAACTGCTATACAATATTTTGGAGAAGCCCACATTGCAATATAGTTTACGAGTCTTGGGTCTACATACATTCCTCTAACCTGTTTGATTTCATCCGGAATTCCTGCATGAACTTTGTATAAAAAGCAACCCGCCGTTTTCCGCGGGTTGGTATATTCTTCACAAAATGCCTTAAAATACTCTTCCCAGGACTTATTTTCCAACAACCTTCTAAAGTCTTTCCTAAACTGCTGACACATCTTTGTTGCATTTATATAACCATCCTTGTCTCTACGTAAGACTTCAATACCGTTGTAAGTGCCTTTTGTGAATGTTTCACCATTAGATTTGTTCGTGAATGTTTTTGCTTCGACTGACATTTCTGTCCTTACATACAAAATAAAAAAAAATAAAAAAATAAAACTAACTTTATTTTTTATTTCGGGAAAATTCATGAAAATTCAAGAGGGTAGAAAAGAGGTTAGAAAAGAGGTTAGATCTAACCTTCTACCCTAAACATTATTTTTCAATACCTTTTCAGCACTTCTCCGTAGTTATATATGAAAGACAATTCGAGATAAAAGTCGTAGTACAATGGAACAATATGTTGCACACCATTTGTTGTGAACCAAACTTGAAAGTCAGAGAAACTGTTACTAGGTGGTTCGTAGAATTTAGAAGCAAAGTCATAAAAGTCCTTACCAATACAAAGAAAACTATTGTTGCTTGAACTGAAACTTGCATGACACATGACATTTTGAGGGTCAAACACGTTTCTATAAACTGTCAAATCTGTTGGTGGGCGTATAAACCAGAACGGACCGTCAGGTGGTAATGGTTCGTTCTGGTTTAGTAACCGAAGAAATTGTGCCCAAGAACGTTTGTCTACTTGCCAAAATAAAAACTGTGTATCTCTTGGAGGGTTATTTTCAATCCTTTGAAATGAAACTGTGGAGTTCATCTTGTCATATTCTAGTTTCAGATAGTATGTTCCATTTAGTAAAGAATCGTATTTTTCTTGAAATTCCCAGTAGTATTTGTTTATTTGAGTTTGAAAGTCATTTAGAGTCTTCTCAAGACTTTCGTCTGAACGAACTGTAAAGATTCTCATTTCATCAAATTTGTCTATTAGACCATCAGAACCTCTATACTGACCATGAAAATATACTGCGAACATAAATGCGTTAGTTCTTTTTGAAAACAAAACTCTTCTAAATCCTATTGCCTTTGCATCTGAAGGACTTTGAAGCCAACGAATTGGAAAGTCAAAGCGGTAGGAGCCGGATGAAATTTCTTCATCTGATATAGTCCTACCAGCGTTTGTAAAGATATAGTCTAACGGTTTTGTATCTGCTACTTTTGTTCTTTGTTTTTCAACCTGAAACATTTAATATATGTAAAAATATACTGTTTTAAAAAATGTTTTAAAATGGTATGCCATTTCATATTTCTCATCTAACAAACAAGTTTCCCAACGGTCTTCTCCGACAGACTCAGCGTACATTTTCAAATAAAAATTTTTTACTTCATGCAATGTTTAACTATTTCACCATCTTCTTTAACACCCCAATACTTACGCTTGGAGAGAACATGAACTTCGGAAAATACCTTGTCTAGCTTAAAACAGCCCATTTTCTCACCAACTAAACCCATTTCAATGAGTTTGTTATAGCCTTCTTCGTTCGTCATGAGTGCGTCAATGTTCTCATAGTAAACCTTGACTTTGGATTTGACTTCGGAGAAGAATTTGTTGTACTCGTCAAGGACTGCTTTTGCGAACTGAGGGTAAGACCAATGTTCGACAATAGGTTTTAATGTGGTTACTAAGCCACTTTCACCTTCGGTAAATTCGTATTTCAAAACAAAAGGGGAGAACCTTTCAACAAAGTTGTCGACCTTCTCATAATGTTTACTCTTCATCTCTTGAGGTTTTTTAATGGAATACCCCCATGTCGAATTCATAAGCAATTTGAGTGTCATTGCAAGTTTGGGGTTTGAAGCTTTCCTAATATCATAGAGTTGTTGTATGACTTTTCCAACTGTATAGTTCCTTCCTGGGAACTCACCGTCTTCGTTTGGAATTCCAGTCGGGATATATTGGACGAACCTCATGTATGCAGCGTTAAGGTCAACATAGTATATTTTTTCATATGAGTCGAACTTATCGCATCCAATCGGACCAGTTTTTGGAAATTCAAGCGAGTCTCTTATCTTCTGAGAAACTTCTCCTGTTATCTCATAAACATCGTCGAAGCAACCTGTTTCATATAAAACCTTCTGACCTAACTCTGATGCTCTCCAATACAATTTGACGTCGATTGGATGTCTCAATGGGAGTTTGTTTATAGCATCTTGAAGTTCTTGCAACCTCATTGGAAGTTCTTCTGGTTCAGGTTGGTATCCGAACAATCCAACTCCTTTTGGAACTGTGTACTTCTTTTGTACTAGAACTTTGTCTGGAACAACTTTTGGTCTTGCTAACAGTGAAAAGTTTGTTTCGTCTTTTGGTACAAAAGTTTCTGTCAGCTTGTCATCTGGAATTGGTTCCAACAAACCTTTCTCGAAAAGAATGTTAACAGCTCTGACAATGTTGCACTTGCCTTTTCCGAACAATGGGTTTGTAAGACTTTCGTTCAACATGAAGTGGTTATGGACAATTGCAATCTTCAACCATGGTAAGTCTTTGTCAACAACATAGTCGTCATGTGAAGAACCTTTCTCAGTCGGAATGTTGACTCGGATATTCACATTTGCCAACGGTGCAACTTTTGCCAATTGACCTCTGAGAAGGTACCTCGTCTTCACACATGACTCAAGATACTTCATCTTCTCATCTGTAACAAGACCAGAGTTCCTGAGACATGTAAGAATACAAGGTTCATTGACAATTGTTTCAATTGAATTGTAAATTCCATACCTTGTCAAGTCAATGTCAGACTTATTTCTGAACGGGAAGTATCCAGCATGTTGTCTGACTGCTTGAGGGTTAGGTTGGTACCATTCGAACTTGACACTTGCAATTCCTTCAATTGCATTCAAAATGTCTGAGTCGGAGTCAACCATTTGTTCTCTCTTTGTAGTCTTGAAAGCGTCAAGAAGCATTGCAGCTGTTGTGACATTGCCATGTGCATAGTAAATGTGACCATCCAAATCTGTTATGGTCAATCTGAGATTGTATCCTTTCTTATTTCCGTCTTGTATGGCAGCAAGTACACCCATGAAGCCTTCTTTGTTCTTTCCTTCGTCAAAGTTTACTGTAAAGGTTCGACCAGATGTAATTTGACTTCTAACCTCACGATACTTTTCATATGCATATCTTGTTCTTTCCATGGGAGCATGTGCGTCTTCACCTTTTCCTTTTTTCCTTCTCAAAGGATGCAATTGTTCGTCATGTTTCCAGTAGAATCTGGCAAAGCCGTCGTGTCCTTCAACTTGCGGTTCACTAACATCGAAAGGCAAGTTTATAAGACGCTCTTCTTCTAACCTCTCAAGTCTGTTTGGATAATTTGCGCGTGCTGTTTCCAAGTCCATTTCATAGGTCAGACCAGCCAGTTTGTCATAGACTTTTATGGGTCTTCCCTTCCTATATTTAAACTTCTTTGAAACTCTCCAACCATATCTTTCTAACTCTGCTTTTATTCTAGCAGACCTTCTATCCATTCTATACGGGGGCATTTTTATAAAAATAAAAAAATGTTTTTTCTTTACTTTACATAACCGCCTGCTGCCATAAGTCTTTGACGCCAACCCATACCAGCTAATGAAGGTTGACTTGGTTTAGTTTGGAAACTAACCTTTGGTTTTGGTTTATCTTCAGTTTTTGGCTCACCTTCTTCTATCTGTTTTTCGTCACTTTTCGGTTCCTCTGACTTTACCTCACTTGCAGGTATGGTTGTGTCGTCAACATCTTCATAAATATCATATGCCATTTGTTTTTGTTTTCCTTTCAACTTTTTGTGTTTGTTGTAAAGTTTAGAATATTTCGACTCTAAGTCAATGAGATGTTCTATAATGAACTGTTGGTCAGTGAAGTATACCTTCCCATCTGTTGTCTCTTTAACTCCTTCAGACTTCAATATTTTATTTGTGAGAGTCTGTTTCTTTTTTGAGATACTAGCCGTTCCATTTCTATGAAAAGTGACTTTATAGTTAGGGTTTGTATTTCCAGACCTGGCACTTTCTATTATTGAATTTTTCTCTTCATCTGTAAGTTCTTTGACAGGTTTTGACAATGGTTCTGAACTTTTTGTTTGTGGTGTCAAATCTACCGTTTCAACTTCTTCGGTCATTTCATCTCAGTAAAAATTTTAGTTTGTTTTGTTTTCAACTGGTTGTTTAGGTTTTTTAAGTCGGTCTAAAACTTCCTGAGGTATAGGAAGAACTTGACAAACACGTGGTTGTGTAACTGCTGGAAGCCGACAAATCCATCTTGAACCCATTTGTCTCAATGCTGTATTGTTCATTTCATCTCAGTAAAAAACTTTACATTCCCCACGTTTGAGGCGGTTGAGGTTGGTTATTGTTTACCCATTGTTGTGCATGGTTATATCCTCTGTTAAAGAATCTTTCACCTTGGTCCATATAGTGTCCTGCTTGGTTATAGTAGTCATTTGCTTTGTTATAATAGTTTCCTGCTTGTCTTCCTACATTGTCCATCCATCCTTGAACTTTTCCTCTTGTTTCAGGATTTGGAATAAGATTTGCTGCATCTCGTGCTACATCCCAACCTTTCTGTACAGTTTGTATAATAGGTTGTGCTTTCTCTTTAAGTATACCTAATGTACTCAAAATCTTCCTTCCAACTCCAAATACACCTCTGGCTATTGTTCCCACTGCGGGCAAAAATCTGGATGCAACTCCTGCTAATGCGCCAAATAAACCCATTTCTTATGGGGTAAAAATGACGAATCCAAACAAGGACCCGTATGTTTCTAAAGCAACAAAGAAAGCACTCATGGTAAAAATCTTTAGTTCAACACCAAATGCTTGGTTTATGGATATCTTGGAAAACATTCCGAGAGTTAGAACAGATGGACCTCCATACTGGCTAATATTTGTCGGTCAAAACACAAGATACTGTGAAGCCATACCATTACAGTCCAAAAATATTTTAGATGTGAAAACTGCTTTGACAATATTCGTTGACAAATACCATCCAACAAAACTGACATCTGACTGTGAAAGTTCTTTCAAATCAGATGATGTAAAAAACTATCTGCGTTCAAAAAATGTAAACCAATATTTCATTGTCGACCAAAACCATTCTGCTCTTGGTGTCATTGACAGTTGTATAAAAATCTTAAGAGACTTAAACCAACCACAAGGTGGTGAAGCAAATGAAATGTCATATGACGACAAATATAGACACTTCTCCATGGCAAAGATGAGACAAGTTTTAAATATTTACAATAGCCGTAAACAAAAAGGTTTGGGAAACCACTCCCCCGAAGAAATGAAAAACAACCCCGACTTAGAGAAAGACTATATATTTAATAGTTTAGTCAAAAGAGACAAACAAGAAAGAATGCCAGGCTTCAAACTTAAGAAAGGTGACAAAGTAAAAATAGAAATACCTAAACGCGACCCATATGAAAATACTATTGACTATGACAACAATGGGAACTCGACAGGTACTCACCTTCGTGTTCGTAAAAATAGAAGAAAGTATACAAGAGAATATTATGAAGTTTTAGGCAAACATGGCAAAATGTACAGACTGCAAGCAGAAGATAAAACTACTATTGTCAGACCTCGTTTCAAACTTGTCAAAGTTCAAGGTGGTATACTTTCAAAGACAGTTCCTAACAAATATAAGACAACTCCTGACGAATATGCTAAAGAAGTTGAAAATGACGACTAAGCAATTCTATACCATGCACAAACTGTCATGTAAGGTGGCATGTATTTTTTACCTAGTCCTGTAGATGTTGTTGTAAAAGTATGTTGGTGGTTTCCTCCTGGTTCAGTTTGTCGAAAAGTCTTTTTTGCTGAATGGTTATAATCTGGAGATAAAACGTCATAGCCAGCTTCATACTCTGAGTTGTATAATGGGTGGTCTCTTAATGAGTGGCTATGGTCGCCAGAAAAGTTTGTTGTACCAGAATGACTATGTGGTGGCAAGTTGTCGACAGATATCGTTTTACTTCCACCTGTTTTCTTTGGAGTGTGTGCACAATACAAAAAACTTTCGAGTATTTGAGTCCAAGTTCCAAAACCAAGTACTACTTCTGGTCTGGTAGAGTTCATTGACGTATAAATAGAACCAACCGGGTAAATGGTTTGAAGTATTTCTGTCTTTAATGTTTGAAGCTCTTTTTGTCTGCTTTCTTGTCATATAAATCTTGAGCAGTGAATTTAACTTTATTTTCATCCTCCATGACATAAACATCTCTACATCTAATGTATCTCATCGTCGTTATGTCATCCTCCGATGTTAAACCTTGTGGAAAGTTAGGAGGTTTCCAATTTAATACATCCCCACCAGTTCCATCAGGTTCTTCAACCGTTCCTGCAATATTTTCTATACCAACAGTTGCGAAGAAATCGTGTGTATGTCCAACGTCACTTTTCCTGTTTAAGGTTTCTTGTAAGTTTGTAATATTTGCAATGGTATGTGTATGAGTCTTTTTAGAATATTCTTTGTCAGCTCTTGTCACTTCACTTGACATTTTATTGTCAACATATGTTTTATCTGCTTTGTCATCTAACATTGCTGGTAGTTCATCTACGTCATAGATGTTATGTGTATGATGTTTTTGTGGGTATGTTCTATCTGTCCATGCGAGAATATAGTCTCTTGTTGCATCTACATACTCTTTGTCAGCTTTGTTGTCAATATCTGCTTTCAAAAGAAGTTCATCTATAGGTTTCTCGTTTAAAGTTCTTTTTGTTGGATTTATACAAACAGTATGGTTCTTACTGTCTTGAAACAGAAACTCGTCTGTCAATGGGTTTAATGTCAGTTTTAAGTTTCCTTCTTTCAATGACTCAGATATCTTAGAATAGTTTGAAAAGTTTGTTGTGTTCTTATTTAGAGCTTGTACAATGAGTTGTCGGTTGTGTTGTATTTCTCTCATAGACGCTGTTTCTTTCGACATTTTTATTCTAGATAAAATATGCTTTCAATAGAAAAAGAAAATTCTAGAGTTGCTACAACTAAACCATTAGATGAACTTTTTACGAATGTCGGTCAAAAGTTTGAGACAGAGACCGTAAAGCATGAAGGCTATCGTTTTGACTACCCGTTAAGATGGCTAAGAGACCCATCCGTCACAAAAGCTATTGGCTTTCGTAGAATGAAATTCATTTCAGAAGCCATACATGGTTTCCCATTTACGGTCGCTTTTGAAATTCGATACTATAACAAAGAGAAACGTACGTATGAGAAATTTGAACAGGGAAAACTTTTACAAGTGAATTTGCTTGTAAACTTAGAAACAACTCTTCAAGCTTTTCAAGAAAAAATAAACGATATCTATCTCGAATATGCAAAACAGTACAACATTGACGAAGGAGAGTACCATCTCGATATTGTTTATGACAGGAAAAATGCAACTGTTAAAATCGATAGAATAGAAGACCTTGGAGAAAACGTTTATATTTCTACAAAATATAACAACTTGGCATGGTATAGATTTTTGAGGATGTTAAATCAGCCTGCAGCATATCCAGTACACCCGAACTTTTATGAAGTCGAAAACCCTAATGGAACATATGAAAATGTTTTCGACCCAGCTGCTATTATTGTTCATGCTTCATTTTCTGGCGCCCAAAACTCTTTCTTATGCTTGGCAAATGACTTTTACGAAAAACCTACAAAGTTATATGAACCGCCGAGTGGAAGTATTTCAGACTTTCAAGTATGGTTTACTACAGATGGAAGAAAAAGAATAATTCCATTATACCATGCGTTTTACTTAGAACTTAGTTTCATATACAACTACTATCGAACGATAAAAATATAATTTTTTAATATACCGGTTGTGGTTGCCAACTTGACTGTGGTGCAGGTTCAGGCTGTTGTATAACAGGAGCTTGTTCTTCTGGTTCAGGGTCTTTAGGTATAATACCAACAAACTGACATACTCTTTTACCAATATTTTTGACACCGTTCCATACTCCTCTTCCGACAGATTTTATTCCATTCCATATACCTCTTCCAACATTTCGAAAGAAGTTTCCTATCTTACTGAAGAAACCCATTTTACTATATGTAAAAATCTAATGTCCGCCTAGTCTCTTACGTTTCCTGTTGAGTTCCATAGCATTCTTTAACTGGAGCTCATACATTCTGTTTCTCCTCTGGTAGAAAACATATTCTGGGTCAACTCCTGTGTTCGCGTCATCTGCATAAAGTTGTTTATATCCCACTTCAGGGTTTGTATAAAACTCTTTCCATCTCATATTTGCATACCATGGTGGCAAACCTAACGCAGCGTCATTTGACATGGCAGTTTGCATTTGTACATCTGTTGGCACTTGACCATAGTTTGCCATTGCAGTTTGTATTCTAACTTCATTTGGAATATTCTCTGGGTTTGGTTGTCCAGGTTGCTGTGCATTCGCTAAGTTCTGTGCGTCCATTTAATATTAGATAAAAATATCTCTTACGAGTACATATACTGAACATTTGCAGGCATTGGTTCATCTTCATATTCTCTGTACTTTTCTGCCACGTCAAATAAATAAATGACACAATGGAAAAAACCTAAAACAAGTAGTCCTATTTCAAACCACATTTACTTACTAATAAAATTTCTTTATTGTGACACTTTCTCCAGTTTATAGGACCTCTCTCATATTCTATCTTGTCATATATAAACTCATAGTCATGTATGTCCTCTAACCATCTCATAACGGTTTCCAAACCACTTTTATCGGATGTAAAGTAAAAGCATGGATGGTTATGTAAAACGTCTAAAGTTTCTAAAGAGTCTCTCAAAGTCCAGTCTACTTGGTATTGAAAATCCCATGTGTTATAGAACGGTGGGTCCACTATAAAGAAAACATTTTCCTTGTCTTTATATTTTTCATACAACTCTGTCCAATGACATCTCACAAACTCTATACCCTCAATATATTTTTCTATGTCCTCTTTGAAAACATTTGTATAGTTGAGATATAAAACTTTTGACATAAGTGTTTCAATGTCATGAACTCTTATAGCACCACTATATAATAGTCTAGCAGATATACTATTCCAGTCTATATATTCTGCTTTTTTCAAAACCTCTCTCACAATATTTTTGTTATCTAATGGTATACGTTCCATCTTACCTATAGGTATCTTTTCTTTTAACTCTTTCAATATATTGTTTGTGTCTGGAATATGTTTGAGACGGTCCATATAGTTGTCGAAGTCATTGCATATAATCTTTGAGTCTGGGAATATTATATGGCACAAATGGGATATATAGAAACTTCCACCGAACAAATCTACAAATGTTAGACCATTCGGTAGTTTCTTAAGTTCTCTCAATATAATATCTTTACATCTACTCTTATTTCCAAAGAACGGTAACGGTGGTTTTGTAAAATTCATTTATATATAATAATAAAAATGTTTTTCCCTGAAAAGTGACAGAAAAGTGACAAAACATGAAAACATATATAATTTGTGAAAAGCGACACATTATATAATGTTTTCGACCCAGAAGAAGGCTTCTTCCCAGAAGCAATGGAGGAAGAAGAAGAGTCCTCCGAATAAAAACTTCATTTATACTAAACATCAACATCAGGGCTAGAAGGCACGAAGTGCCTGGAAGCCCCACTACCTTTTTTTTTTTTTTTTTTTTTGCTGTTTCAGTCATTAATTCTTAAAAATAAAAAGGGTAAAAACTAAATAAAATGGGTAAAATTCAATAGTGTCTGTGCTATCGTTCAATTTGAAGGTGTCTTTTGAAACCGCAAGACACATTGAATTTTTGAATAGTGTATTATGGTTTGACAGACACCAATGAAAAAAATAAAATGATATTTATTTTAAATATATAAGATCCTTATATAAAATATAAATATTTTATCGTTTTATTTTCTTGTTTTAGAAATGTTTTTTATTGAAAAATCAATAAAACTAACTCCAAAATTAAATTTTTGATTTAAAGACACTATGATGACACCAGGCAAATCTTCCAAGACACCTATCGTCGGGAATCTAACAACCCTATTTTTCTCCATGTAAACTTAAATTTTAATTTTTACCACTAAAATGCAATATTTCAACAAATTAATGAGTAATAATATTTTAATTTATAATAAATATTATAAATCTCCTCAATTTAATGTAATTATTGTATTAATTTTTGTTGAAAATATAAAATCTTCAAGTAAATGATGTGAATTTAATATTTTTAGAATGTTGTTTAATTGTACTATATTATGCATGTAAAATTTTGTTACAATACATTTTATATGGGATCCCCATTGCCCAATTGAGAGAAAATTGAGAGGTGGGATTGGGCTAGCCCAATTCAAAATATCCCAGGTGGAAATAAAAAAATTAACAATTCAACATAAAAAAGCATCTTAAATAATAATGATAAAAAGAAATTTTGTATGAATTTCAATCAAATTTGTTTTTATTCAACTTAAGAAATCACTTCATTAATGAAAGAAGTCGGGTTCACAACATATCCCGATCTTGAAACGAAACAACATGTTTTTTTGATGCCCTAAACGGGGGGGGTCGCCAGCAAAAAAAAAGATGTCAAAATTTATCCCAAAAATTTAAAAAAAATCGAAGAAAGTGCATCCCAGGGATTATAAAATTTAAGTTTTCACATCTCTATTAAATGCATATTTAATTATCAAAACAATGTCGATTTAGCTTGAATGTTCATTATAAATGTGTAAGTTTAGGAAAACAAAAAATAATTAATTCTCGCAAAGAAACTTATTTTAAAAGAACCTAAACAAAAGTTCATATAATAATAAATCTAAAAATAGATATTAATTTAAACGAAGATAATGAGAGAATGGGGATGTTGTAAAACAATGAGACTTAATGATCAAATAATTAAAATAATAAAATTAATTAAAGGAAAGCTAAAATAGTTTAATGAATTTTTATAGATTGATTACACAATCAATGTTTCTGTGTCAATGTACATCAATCAACATTGTTTCATTGAATTTTGTCTTTCACCAAGAAGATTCAAGAACAAAGTTTTGTAGTTTCAATAGATTGATTACACAATCAATGTTTCTGTGTCAATGTACATCAATTAACATTGTTTCATTGAATTTTGTCTTTCACCAAGAAGATTCAAGAACAAAGTTTTGTAGTTTCAATAGATTGATTACACAATCAATGTTTCTGTGTCAATGTACATCAATTAACATTGTTTCATTGAATTTTGTCTTTCACCAAGAAGATTCAAGAACAAAGTTTTGTAGTTTCAATAGATTGATTACACAATCAATGTTTCTGTGTCAATGTACATCAATTAACATTGTTTCATTGAATTTTGTCTTTCACCAAGAAGATTCAAGAACAAAGTTTTGTAGTTTCAATAGATTGATTACACAATCAATGTTTCTGTGTCAATGTACATCAATCAACATTGTTTCATTGAATTTTGTCTTTCACCAAGAAGATTCAAGAACAAGTTTTCCTCTTTTTCTTTTTTAAATGATTAAAATATTACCTTGCTTCAACTTTACACGTTTTCGTTTACTAAAATTATCTTTTACCTTCACTTATCTTATCATACCCAATTATTCATTTAATTCTATATTTTTCTGACCAAAAATCCTCTCAAATCTCCCTTCTTCTTTCAAAAATTCTATGAGTTTATTCAAATTTCCTTTAAATCTTTGCTAGTCCTTCTATGAGATTCATTCTAAAATTTTTGAAAAAAATTTAAAATTTGCTAAATATATTCTTTATTACTTTGCACTATTTTCCAATTGAAAAATCGTCGATTTTAATCAAATGTAAGATAATAATAAAAATTATGAAACTTACCGTGTTTATTAGTAAATTTCAATATGAAGTTGTTATACAAACAGCTGGGACTTTAAATTGAGAAATTGCATAATTCCATCTACAAATTTTGGTCTAGACAATAATCATTGATAAATTATAATATATGTATTATGTGTATTTACATTGCATATATAACAATTTCAATTTCTATATTAAATTGTTATTTGATATCAGCTATATTTGTTCAGGTAAAATGAAGTGTAAAAATATAACTCATGAATTACATATATATATATTTTTTTATTATTAAAATCAAATTCAGATTTATAAATTAAGGTTATTCATTTTTGATATGGTTATCACGCTCAAATATGGAAATAAAATTAAAAAAAGTCAATACTCCTCAAAAAATACATTGTCTATCATTATATCTATATGCTTCCAAAGTATTTCATCTTAAACTAAAGACTTTTATATTACAAAAAGATTCAAAGAAGATACAATTGTTTAATTATGTTAAACATTATTCAGATATGACAATTGAAATAAAAGAGTCAAAAAAGCCTCTAAACTATTTGACAATCCAATAATTTCTTCAACTAAACTATCAAATTTGGAGGATTTAATAAAATGTGGATATGATATGGATATTTCACAAATTGCATTGTTTTCAGCCAGAAATGACATTGATACTGCTATGAAAATACTGAACATGGATTCAATCGAAGAATATGGATATGAACTTAATTGCTTATTAAAACAAGTAAGAGAATTTAGAAGAAGTGATATAAAAGGTCAAATGATTGCAATAAGGACAGATAGCAATGGTAAAAAATACACAGAAGTATTAGCAGAAGGGATTTTTAAAGCAGATAGCGATGTTGATTGATGTACATTGACACAGAAACATTGATTGTGTAATCAATCTATTGAAACTACAAAACTTTGTTCTTGAATCTTCTTGGTGAAAGACAAAATTCAATGAAACAATGTTAATTGATGTACATTGACACAGAAACATTGATTGTGTAATCAATCTATTGAAACTACAAAACTTTGTTCTTGAATCTTCTTGGTGAAAGACAAAATTCAATGAAACAATGTTGATTGATGTACATTGACACAGAAACATTGATTGTGTAATCAATCTATTGAAACTACAAAACTTTGTTCTTGAATCTTCTTGGTGAAAGACAAAATTCAATGAAACAATGTTGATTGATGTACATTGACACAGAAACATTGATTGTGTAATCAATCTATTGAAACTACAAAACTTTGTTCTTGAATCTTCTTGGTGAAAGACAAAATTCAATGAAACAATGTTGATTGATGTACATTGACACAGAAACATTGATTGTGTAATCAATCTATTGAAACTACAAAACTTTGTTCTTGAATCTTCTTGGTGAAAGACAAAATTCAATGAAACAATGTTAATTGATGTACATTGACACAGAAACATTGATTGTGTAATCAATCTATTGAAACTACAAAACTTTGTTCTTGAATCTTCTTGGTGAAAGACAAAATTCAATGAAACAATGTTGATTGATGTACATTGACACAGAAACATTGATTGTGTAATCAATCTATAAAAATTCATTAAACTATTTTAGCTTTCCTTTAATTAATTTTATTATTTTAATTATTTGATCATTAAGTCTCATTGTTTTACAACATCCCCATTCTCTCATTATCTTCGTTTAAATTAATATCTATTTTTAGATTTATTATTATATGAACTTTTGTTTAGGTTCTTTTAAAATAAGTTTCTTTGCGAGAATTAATTATTTTTTGTTTTCCTAAACTTACACATTTATAATGAACATTCAAGCTAAATCGACATTGTTTTGATAATTAAATATGCATTTAATGAAAATATTAATTGTCACTTTTTATATTTGTTAATGAAAATGATTTTTAAGTTATAAGGTGCCATAACAATTGACAAAGAGTTATACATTTGTACAAACACATTTGTACACACTAGCATATTGTAGCAGTTTATATTATAAATAAAGATTCGCTTTATTTTACGAGTTTCAAATTTAGATCTGAACCATGTTGAAGATCTTTCAAATCAATACGACAAATACATTTGTACACACTAGCATATTGTAGCAGTTTATATTATAAATAAAGATTCGCTTTATTTTACGAGTTTCAAATTTAGATCTGAACCATGTTGAAGATCTTTCAAATCAATACGACAAATACATTTGTACACACTAGCATATTGTAGCAGTTTATATTATAAATAAAGATTCGCTTTATTTTACGAGTTTCAAATTTAGATCTGAACCATGTTGAAGATCTTTCAAATCAATACGACAAATACATTTGTATACACTAGCATATTGTAGCAGTTTATATTACAAATAAAAATTCGGTATTTATTTTTATAACTTATTTTTTATTACATAGATTTTAATTCTAACCGAAAAATATTTCTAATCTATTTATATACATGTATTTTACTTAATGACATTGATGATATATGCAATTTATATGCACGTTTATCAATTATCAATATGAGCCATTGTATTGTTCATGGTAGTAATATTTGAATTTTAATAGTTGTTATCAACACCACGTAGCTTTTTGTCCTAAATTTATACTATTTGGTTCCGAAATAAGATTATAAATTTTTAAATTTAAATTCGACTTTTAAATACACTACTGATCGATTGCTTATATTGAGTTTCTGCTTTGCAAACAAGTTGAGGTTATAATTGTAAGTTTATTTGTATGAAATAAGAAATAATATATGTGACATTTGGATTTTATGCTACCATTTTTCTAAACAGGTGGTAGTGAGTCATTCACTTAAATATTGAGTAATCTTCAATAATGTGTAACGAAGATTTCTCTGAAACCATTAAAATAACGTATATAAATAATCGTATGTCAAAATGTGTGCCTATTTCAATTTTGCACACATTTTGACAGAAATTTGAATGAAATTTAGAGGTTTTTCTTCAAATTTGAATGATGCTTGTCAGAAAAAGTGTCAAAATGTGTGCAAATGTGTGCTATGTTTTTTTCTCCTGTCTGACGTCAAGAAGAAATATAAAGAGACTTTCGGCATCGTTAAAACATTCGATGTACTAAAAGAAGAAATAGAGGCTACAAAACTGTTTAGGATTTCAAATATACATCGTACAATTCATGTAAAACGCTTGTGAAAAAAGAGGTGAAAAAACAGGTGAGATCGCACCACTTCACCTAAACTTTATTTTTGCTGAAAAATGACCAAATTTCATGAGTTTCCTTAAGATAGAAAAAATAAAGTTAGTTTTATTTTTATTTATTTTTTTATTTTGTATGTAAGAACAGAAATGACAAACATTGAGTTTGAAACAGTTAAAAAGATAGACAATGACACCAAATTGGTTAGAATAGGTGATTTAAACGTAAGATACTCAAAGAAATACAACAAATATTCTTTGTCAGACATTTTATCTCCATCTGGAAAGAAAACATACCATTGGGTTGGAATTGCTTCTACTCAGAAAATTTTGACAAGAAATCCTGAGCTTATGATATCGGTAAGATTCTATGGAACTACAGCATATCTCATCGACAAAAGTCTTATACCAATAGTTTTGTTATGGATTGACCCAGTTGTTGGATATAACTTCATAACATATGGTTCATTCGATACGGAACGTTGCAGTGAAGGCTTACTTTACATCGTTCAGAAACCGAAGGACTTCAATACAAAAAGATATAAGATAGGAAGGACATATAATATAACTCAAAGATATGACAGTACAGTCAATAGAGTCAAGGTTGTGTTCGTTAATGATATGAGAGCTGCAGAAACAGAACTACTTGAAAAGTTTGAGAAAATGTATGGTGCTCCCATAAAAGGTAAAGAAACGTTTGAAGTAGATGAGATAGATAAAGCTATAAAATTATTTGACGAAGTTGCTGAAAAATACATGTAAAGCGTTTATTTTTGGTCTTTTGTGAAAGATAGAAAAAATAACGCTAATTTTTTATAAAATTTGATGAAGTGCAAATCTTCACTTCGTGTCATAATGTAAAAATAACGCTAATTTTTGACGAAGTGCAAATCTTCACTTCGTGTCATAATGTAAAAATAACGCTAATTTTTGACGAAGTGCAAATCTTCACTTCGTGTCATAATGTAAAAATAACGCTTACCATGTAAAACGGTTGTGAAAAAAAAGAGGTGAAAAATTAGGTGAAAAAACAGGTGAGATCTCACTTCTTCACCTAAACATTATTTTTGCTGAAAAATGACCAAATTTCATGAATTTCCTCATATGCTTGCTTCCCTCGGAAAACCAAGAGAAGAGATTCCGTATGAAAACAGTGAAGAACAGCGAGTACGTAAAAAAACGTAGTCGCCAAAACTCTATGAAAACAGTGAAGAACAGCGAGACCGACTTTTTTCTGGGTCGCCTAAAACTCATGAAAATCGTGAAAAATAACAGAGTATTTTGACAACTTCAAACAAGTAGGGTAGATGAACCATTTATTTTTCAAGCTTGACTTTTTACAATTTGAACTTTGTTTGCGTAGATATGAATTCTGAAAGAAGTATGAGGGTCTTGTATGACTTTGTACTTCTCCCATAGTTCATGTCTGTCAAACTTACCTGCCATGGACTCTTTCATAAGTTCCATGAAATCGTCTTCGGACAATCCGGGGAAAAGTACAATGTCAGTAAGTATTCTCTTTACATCCTTACTTAAACTCTTTGCTGTCTGTACACATATTACGACTGAAATGTTAAAGTGCCTAAGTTTCTTAAGAATTCGACACATATCTTGTTCTCTATTCTTAAGCAAAGGATGAGAAGCAAAGTCATCTAAGATAAGAAGACATCTATGAGGGTAAGTCTTCCAATCGTAAGATTGCAATTTCTTCGAAATGTATTCTATCTCTTTCTGTTTGTTTCTGAAGTGTTTCTTCTCTAATATTCTCTGCATTTCCTCATTTGGGTCTTTAAACTTCGAATTTATATACTCATTTATAGCATTGTACTTCAAAACCCTTCTTTGGTACTTCTTTATCCAATCTAACAACTCAGTATCCTTTATACATACTAACTTAGACTTCTTTATAATATCTTTGAACGAATTGACGGTTTGGTCAAATTGACCAGAAGTACTACAAATAACAACTAACTCATAGAATGGGTTCTTCTCATCTAGTTCTTGTTGTTGTGCAGCCATTTTAAGATAAGTGAAAGTCTTACCCGACCCAGGTGGTGCAATTAGACCTGTTATACCATTCTGAGCAAATAAGAACTTGTCATGTATGGGTTTTATCTGAGCATTTTCTAACTTCCTCTTGTTCTTGTTTAAAACATTCTCAAATTTCTTGTCAATGTCAGCAAACTTTTTTTCTAACATATTTTTAGAAAAATTAAAATTTTTATCTTTTAGAAAATGTCTAGCGATTTCGCTATCTATATTCGAGACAAGCTTTTCGACAGCAAAACATCTGTCGACCATAAAATCTTACATAGTGTAAACAAGAAAGGTGAATTTGTTCTAAAGTTCTGTTTCTGGGAATATGACAAGAACCATAAAACATTAAGCAGAGAAGTCTTAAAATTTGTCAATGACAGACTTGTTGACAGAGATGACGCCGATTGGAAAGATGAAGTCCAACAAAAGTTCTTAGAATGCAAAGAAGACACATGCGCTGTTCTTGAAGATGAAATAGAAAACAGAATAGAAGAGCTATTAAAGGACAAAGAACTTTTACATAAATATAGTTGCGCCAAATTTGACATAACTCCACCAGAAAAGAAGAAGAAAGAAAAGAAAGTAGAAGAAGAGAAGAAAGAACCTGAACCAGTTCCAGAGAAAAAGAAATTTGACATGTAAAAATAAAATTTTATTTTTAGAACATTTCTGGGTCAATGTCAATGTTCTCTTCCTCTTTAGGAGCAAACACTGGCTTAGACTCTAAAATCTTTTTACCCAATTTACCTTGAACTTCAACTATCTTAGACTCATAATATTCATAGTCGTCTGCTTTCTTTGGTTCATAAGGTATAACAAGTTTGTATGCTTTGCCTTCTTTAAGGTTTGAAAACCTTCTGTCAAAACTTTCTTTGACTGCTAACAAACCTTCTATGTCTAAGTCTTCAAATTTCGCACCATTTTTAGTCACAATAGCAAACTTAACTGCTGGTTCGATGTTCCAAACTTTGCTGAATGAAGACTTTTCAAAATGGTAGAAGTAAACATTCAAATATGTGAATGGGTCTAGTTCTTCTTTAAGTCCTGACATGTACTTGTTTACTGAGATGAATTTTGCCATCTTTTCTATCGGATAAAAAAATATTTTTTTTAAAATTTACTCATAAAAATTTTTCTTTGTATATACACCATTCTGAACATCTAAAAGACTTTTGACATTTGCCAAGAATGTTCGTTTAGACGCTGTCATATAACCATATTCTTGACAATATTGTTTATACGAATCGTACAATGACCTTTCATCTAAACACTCAAAGTCAGTTTCATCTATGAACAGTTCATATACACTCTTGTTTGCTTCTAACAATGTTTGTCTCTCTTCGGTATGTGGAATTTGTCTTGGATTGAACTTTGAAATATCTAATGTCATAAAGTATGAGAACAAGTGGTTGTAAAAGTCAGATGTCAAAGTTTCTGCTAAGTCGTCAAAATATTCTGTATCTTGCATATGAGAATCTGACGTTCTGACAACTACATATCTTCTGTCAGAACTTTCTAACTTCATCGGAACAGCATTGTTTGAAACCATAATGAAGTTTGCAACATTTTCACAAACTCTTTGGTCTTTATATTTTCTTTCAACAACTCCAACTTTGTCTGTTATAAGACTCTTCAAAGCATCTGAGTTTAAAACTTTTGTTGTATCTATACTTTGAAGTTCATTGCAAACTATAAGTTTCATATTCTCTATTGAGGAGTTAAACTTGCCACAGATGTTTTCTAAGTTTGTCATATTCGGGTTCGAATAGCCCTCTAACAGTTTGCACAAAATATCTGTAAAGAATGTGTTCTTACCAGTTCCTTGTTTTCCAATTATAATGAGAGCAGTTTCATTTTTAGCACTTGGATGTTGTAAGATGTTTGCAAACCAACATAAGATATACTCATAAACCTTTTCGTTTCCATTGCATATAATTTCTTTGACATGGTCTAACCAAGCTTCTATAATATTTTCTTTCCATTCTACTTGTTCATGATTTATATTCCAGTGAAGATAGAATAGAAGTTTGGAGAAGGTGTATAGAACTTTATACCTCGAACTGAAAAAATCTTCAAGTTTTGACAATAAGATATCCCAAGCATCTAACATCTTCATGCCAACTTGTACGACTTTTATTTTCTTAAGTTTCTGTCTACATTCTTGTTCTGAAACTATTGTTGCTTTAGGTTTGTTAAAGACTACATCCCATTCTTTCATAACATAACATTCTGGGGCAGAGTCGACATAAATGACTAAACGTTTCAAATTCTCGACTGCTTTGTTATAGTCTCGAAATGGACACATATTTCTGAATGCTTGGAAGTCATAAAAATCTGAAACATCTATTCTGTACATTTTTATAAAAATAAAAAAAATTTTTTTTTATTCTTGACTTTGTTGTTGCATTTGTTGCATTTGTTGTTCTTGAGCTATTTGTTGTTGAAGTTGTTCTTGTAATACAATACTTTCACCAGTTGCATCTTCCAATTCGAAACTTTCTGCCGTCATTGACAAATACATAGGACATAAAAGTTTTACAGGAACAAAGTTTGCGTCAACTAATGTCAACGTTATACTTGCCAAAGTGTTTGAGTTCACTAAGGTTGAAAATTCTGCATTCGAATGAACAATAGGCAAACCAGCAGAGAAAGTATTGTTTTACGCATAAGTATCTTTTGGTCATAATAGTTTCTGTCGACATTCGAATAACACTTTGAACCTAAGTTTGAAACAATATATAATTGGTGTGCTTAATGTCAATGAATAGACATTCCTTGTATGACACCTTTTCCTGTTATAGGAAACTGTTGGTAGTAAAAACCAGATATAAGTTTTTGTATTATAGCTCATATTGTTTATAGTAAAACTCAGTCGGACATCCAAACATAAGAAACCTGCTCTAGTTGCAGACATGTTACACCCGTCCTTAAAGTATTAAATAAGTCAACAAAACTGTTGGTGGTATATCTGAGTAAGTATCTTCAAAGGAGTATTTTTACCATTCACAACAATAAAGTCTTCTGGTGTCAAAAGAGCAAAACAGGCTTTAGTCGTCATTGTGTTTAAGGTTAGTTTACAATATCGTCCTTGAGGACTTTGTAAGTTTGTTGTTATAGAATTATATGACTCAGGGTTTTTAGTCGTAATAGTATAAACCATTATATCTTCTGCCATTTATATATATTTAAAAGTTTTTCTGAAAGTGGAGAAGAACTTCATCTAAACTTTCACATGGCGTTTCTTGAAGTTCTCTGTCTAAGAAGTTCAAATATTTTGTAAAGACATAGAACTTTCCTTTGTCTACACGAACAAACAAAACAGGGTCTTTCATATCGTTCAAAAGTGTGTAAAAGTCCTTTACATGAAATAAAGTCTATATTATTTTTCTTCAAACATCTTTCAAGAAGTTTTGACATTTTTACTTAGCAAATAAATTTTAATGAAATGTTTGTGGTCGTCAAATATTTTTTATGACGTCTGGGAAACTATACTTTAAGTTCAACGTTTCACCTCCTTTCATAACGTATATCTTGTCAATGACATTATATGAAACACCACAGCAACTAATGTCGGGTTCTATTTCTTTGATGTTTATATCGTCTGCCTCTGTCAAAAGTTTCAATAGTTCTTTCAAGACTTCATGAGGTGCAATGACATATGAGTTCACTTTTACAGGGTTGTGTTCGACCAAGTTAACATTATACCTAAAGCTTGACAAATCTTCTCCTGAGTTTGAAGTTTGTCTTTCAGTTGTTGGTAGTCGTTCGAATATCTGCAACAGAACTTAAGTCTCTGCTAACTTCAGGATATGTTGGTTGTTCTTTTACAGGAACAATTGTTATACCATCTTTGTCTTCGTATGGTTTCCCCACTTCAACATCTCTGTCTTTGACATTGACAACAACACTTTGACTGTTTGTTTGAGTTGGTGAATTTTAACTTCACATCTGCCACCGCCATTAAACCTTTTGAAACACTCACGCTTCTATTTTTCGGAAATGACATTTTACTTAGAATAAAAAGATGGACGTATTCGAGTATCTCTTCGAATTGAAGCAGAACAAAGTTTACACACACAAACAAACAATACACAATACATTGACAGAATAGTTCTTTATACAAACAATGGTAAATGTTATAGAATAGCAGTCTTTTGCTGAACCTAAATATTTTCAGAAAGCAAAGAAAGTTGGTATAACTGAAATGGTGAAAGTTCTTGACGTTGACAAAAATATAACAACAAAACTTACAGATATTTCTAAAGGTAAGTTTATCTTACAATATTATGTCAAAACTGGCGTACTGTCAATATTGACGGAGAGAAGTCAGTTCAAGAACAACTTACTGACCTGCTGCCAAAATCTGCTCGATGGAAGCTGTCGTTTATGCCAATCTGAGGAGCCCCAGCAGGTTTCATCGAACGAATCTTCAAAGAGCATCTTCCGTGAAAAGTGCTATTGGTTTTGTAAACTTCTTTGCTCTCAGTTCATCTGGACCGTCTCTGTCACCAGTATATTGTATTTGAACTGTACCAACAGTTGAAATACCACCATAAAGTCTTCTTGAGTCAGCAAATGGAATGCCAAGCCAAAAGTTTGAACGGTCTCCATTTGTATATTGAGTTTTTTGACCTCCTGTATGAGTCCATACTTTCACATATGGCATAATAGAACTTTGCATTTCAGGGTTAATGGTTTGTTGTGAAGTTGTTGTTAAAGTTCATAGCATCTAATGTCAAGTTGTATGACCTCAATATCCTCAACTGTAGAATATTCTTCTCTTGGATAATATTTGCCATCTATGTTTATATGATATTTAATACCAGGGTTGTAGAAACAAGAATAGTCATTTATAGTTCGTCTGAACAGTACAAACATAGTATCTGCATGTTTCATTGCAGTTGTTAAAGCAATATCTGTTCTTGCAACCTGGGTCAGCACTTTGGTTTCCAACTTCACCTGCAAAGTCTTGACAGATATTTGGTGTATAGGGAACATAAGTGGAACTGCAATATATTTGGCAGCTAAAGCATTTGAAAATATCTGGGTCCAACATATAGACTGCAAGTCTGCTTTCTATTCTCTTGCATTCAAACTTTTCGCATGTAAACTTAACTGGGTCCCAAGCAGTTCCAGCAGCATTGAAATAATAGTTTACTTCATTGTTGAGGTTTGAGAAACCAAAGTCTAAGTCAACTTTGTCTTTGCAAAATTCGGCGAATGACGTTTGATTTGTTCCCTTTACGTCTGTAATAGTGAATGGGTCTTGTGTTGGTGCAATGACTAAGTTTTTTTGCTTGGAGTAAGTTCGATAGAAATTTTTCCTGCCCAGTTTGGCAAGTATCTTAAAAACCTGAAGATGAGGAAAGATGACAAAGGAACTCTAAGTTTCAGTTTTACTTTGGTTACTGCTGCTGCAGTTTGTCCAGAAAGGTTAACATAAACTCCTGGAACGTTAGGGTCAAGTCTTCTTATTTTCTCAATATTTGCATACTGGTCTGTTTGTTCTCTAGCTTGTGGTTGTACTGAGTTTCTCAAAGCGAACCATTCATAGTTTGCCCATGTTACTGTTTGAACTAAGTCAGAGTTAGAATATATCTTATATCCCATGAAATTCTGAGCATATTGGTATCCGACATAGAAAATTCCATTGCAACCTTTCTTGTCAGACAACTTGGCAGAAGGTTTTATTTCAATGTCTTGTTCCACGTATAAGAATGAGTTGTCAATAGAAATAATATGAAACCTGTCGCAAGCAATATCTACTGTTGTTGAAGAACCTTCTCCAAACTCACCTACGTTTCCATAAGAAACAGCAGTTGTATATTCGTAAGTTCCAGGAACTATTTCTGACCTTCTAATGGCATTGTCGCATTCGTTATACCATTCGGAAACATTTCCGTTCATGGCATCCAAAACTGTTGGCGTTATATTGAGCGGCGTACATTTCATATGGGTAAAAATATAGAATAGTTGGATTTATGTGTCATAATAGAACCCACTCGGACGAAGCTTTACTTTCTTCCTGACTGAGTTTTTAACTCTTCTTTTCCTTCATTGCCACTACTTTCACTAGATGAAGTTACTTCTTCACTACTTTCACTTTGTTCTACTCTTCTCTTCTTCTTTGGTGTCGCTTTTGGTAACTTGCCCTCTGCTTCAAGTTGTTGCATCTTTGCCTCATGTTCACCTAGTATGTTGTAAATTTTCCATGTCCTTTTTGCCTTTGGGCTCTGGTCGCCCATCTCAGGTAACCTATATCCTAGAAAGATTTCGTCATAGTTTGTATTTGAGTCTTCGCGTATTGTTTGCATGACTCTTTCCTGAGTTTCCGGTTCAAGCTCTTCAAACAGAGCTTGTCCATATGGAATAAGCTCGTTTCCAAATATATGTTTTTGTAGCCATTCTGGTTTTCTTTCCATGTTACCAATAATATCTTTTGTGAATGGGAAAGCTTTTACCCAATGTTTCAGTCTTGCGTCATTTATTTCTGTAGTTGGTTTTATTTGTCAAGGAACATGTTTTTCAATACTAACATTTCATTTGGTACTGTCCATTTGAGTTTTCTTAAATATTCATCCCTTCTCAGTTCATTGTCTGCAAAGTAAGTTTTTATGACATTTTGTAAACTTTCGTTTGCAAGGTCATGTACAATAGGTTCTCTTCCTTCTATCTCCCTAACTTTCTTTCTAAACTCTTCACCAAATATACCATCTCTATGGTTCTGTGTAGTTCTTTGAGATAAATGTTCTAGAACGTCAGGTGTTATATTTCCATCAGCCATGTTCATTTCATACTGGTCCAAAATATCTGCATGTTTCATATCTTTCAATGGCATTAAAGCCGCGCTGAAAATACCAGCTATATCTGGTTCACCATTCACTTCCATTGCGTCTACAACTTCTTGGAATTGTGGTTGTAAGTTTATGAACCACCTATCCGGATTAGCTTTATGACCCCATCTCATTGTAGTTCCATAGTCTGCAGAAACAAAAGTAGGTTGTTTCCATATTGGTTAGGTTCTGAATGAACTTTAAACAATGTTTCATTTCTATATGCTTTGTTGAAATTTAACCTTTTATTTTCACCGAGTTCAGCCAAAGATTGAACGTTATATGGTCGTAAGTAAAAAGGATTGTTGTATTTGCGTACATTTTCTTTCAGTACTTCCATTCTATGCTGAATATTTTCATCTGATGTTGGAGTCTTTTGTATGTCGGCGAACATTTTTCGATATTCTTCTACTATGTCAGCTGAATTTTTCTTAGACTCTTGGAAAGATTCCATATTCTCCGCATACTCTTGTTGAGGGTCAAGATTTTTCGGCTGTTCCAAATCTTCATCTAGTTCTGTGAAGTTAGTTTCCAAAGGAGGGACTTGTTCGTTTCCTTCAGGCTCTTCTAGCTGTTGTTGCTGAACTATTTCTTCCATGTCTGGTTGTATCTGAACTTCTTCTGTGGAGTTTCTTGTACCTCATCTGCTGGCATTTCATATATTCCGAGACCGTTTTTAAACAAGTTCCCTATTTAAGCCATCCGCATTCATAACCCTTTCTTCTTTCGTTCCGTCTCTATTTTTTTACGCGTTTCATGAAGATAGTTGAATTATCATTTATCTCTGACACCAAATATCTCGGAGTAAATTCAGTCATGTCATTTGGATGATATGCTATTAAATCATATCCCTTAGCGAGCTTGTATTTTCCAGGTTTGAAATTATATCCCATTTGGTGCTGAACCATAAAGCTAAATAGGTTCGGGTCAGTATTTCCTTCCTTGAACTTTCTAATAGCTTCTTTATATCTGTCACTAAAGTCAAGAGTATCTGGGTAACCATAGTCTTCCTTAAGCATTTTTAAGAATTCTTGGTTTCCTTGTTCTCTACTTCTTTTATGTCCTTGCTCTGTTTGTGGTGCAGTGTTTTGAACTGTTGGTTGTGGTGCAGTGTTTTGAACTGTTGGTTGTGGTGCAGTGTTTTGAACTGTTGGTTGTGGTGCTGGATTTGAACTGTTGGTTGTGGTGCAGTGTTTTGAACTGTTGGTTGTTGTGTTGGTTGTTGTGTTGGTTTTGGTGCATGCCTGTGTCTGTGTCCATGTGACGATGTAAATGTTTTAGGTAGTCCTGGTGCAGGTGCTTCTCTTGGAGGGTTTGGTGGTATATAAGTTCCACCAGCTGGCACATACGTTCCATCTGCAGCATAATGTCCTACCTGACTTTTCGTTCTTAAGAAAGCATTTACTAGGTCTGTTTTGGTCTGTTGTAACTCTTTTTCTTGACTTTCCACAACAGTTGCTCTAACGGCGTCATAGGCACTTTGAACTGCCTGTCTCGTTGCTGCATCTGTTATTTTCGTCATATTTTGTGCTACTTCTCTTAACTCGTTGTCGAAACCTTCAGACTTCAGTTTCTTTCCAGATGAGAAGTCGTTCACTAGTTTCACCTTACTATGAAGAGCTTCGAAGGCGTTCTTAAAGTCAGCATTCATTAAAGCTTCATTTGAACTGTCTTCATCCGCTTGTATTTTTGTCCTTATTGACCCTATAAGTTGGGCTGCTTTAGCGTTGGCTTGGGCATCTAACCAGTCATTATTAGCTTTTATATATTCTGCGCTTTTCATTGCTTTTGCATGGCTGCGTCGTTATTTTTACTTTCTTGTGCTAAGTTTTCATACTGTACGGTTTGGTTTTGCAACTGTAAAAGTTTTTCTGCCTTTACATTTGCTTCAACTTCTTTTTTATACTCATCGCTATCCATATATGTCTTCAGGGCTTTTTGTTTTATTTCTTCATCTTTCAGTACTTTATATTGAGTAGTATGGTTTTTCAAATTTATAACATCTTGTTCCATTTTTGCTACTTCTGCTGCTTTTTCTGACACTTTTTTCGCATATTCCTCTGTACTTAGTTCTTTCAGTTGTTCTTTTTTTTCTCTCTTTTAACTCATTGAGTTTCTTTGTGTGTCTGTCATATTCTAGTTTCTTTTCGTTTTCACTTATTTGTTTCTGTATGTCTATGTTTGACTTTTTGACATCTGTTATTTGATTTTTTGAGTGAACTCAAATTCATTTGACTTTGAGGGTTATAAGCTGTTCCGTCTGCAGCTCCACCATAGCCTGCCATTTTCGCTAAAAGTGCCGCTCTTAAACCTCCACTCTGTGCACCAATAACTCGGCTTAAAAGCATAGGGTTGCTTGACATTTGTTGCAACATAGTGGGGTCATTCATCATTTGTTGTTGCAACTGTTGTTGTGGTGTCAGTTTTACTATTGGATGTTTCAATGCTCCCTTCCTCTTACGTATATTCTTACGTAGCTTACGTGGCATTTTAAGTGAAGTTAAAAAGCGGTTTTTGACAGATGTTTATATGACACTATTTGTTCAGCACAAAAAACTACTCGGTCAAAGTGTTGTCAGTTTTGTAAAATAACCATCCTATCTCATTCTATAAGGGGGAAAGTCTTCTCAAAGTATACTTCCTTGGAACGCCCGTAACTTTTCCTGTAGCGACGATAGACCCTTACTTGTCCGGACAAAGTTATACTAAACATCTTCAGGGCTAGAGGGCACGAAGTGCCTGGAGGCCCCACTACCTTTTTTTTTTTTTTTTTTTTTTTTTCTGTTGTTGCTTTTGATTATCAAGTAGCCAAGTTCATGACAAATTACTGCCCATCAATTATAAATTGACCGACGATTACCATGTATTCATAAATCAGTTGAAGAAAGAACTAATAAATGAATACATCGAGTTTATCGTATCACCGTATGAATCTGATTCACAATTATCATATCTTGCAAGAACAAGATACGTTGATTGTGTTTTAGTATCAAACAGTTATTTAATTTCATATCTAACACCATTAATACTATACAAACTTTATGATTCGTTACAAGTTACTTGAAATAGATACCAATATTTCATAACTTTTCATAAATTAACACACAACAACTTTAGAACTCTTTGTATATTCATTTGATGTAACTATTCACCATCAATTACAAATCTTTCTCTGAAACCATCTCTTAAACTCATTTTATAATACGAAAATTCAACAAATGTAATTATTTCTTCTAGATCTAACTAAAAGAATACATAATTTCCATACAAATTCTAATACATGTTTAACATTGCATTCAAAACATTCTTTTATCCTCTTTCATATGATCCAATAACAGAACCATTAATTTTTTTTCATTCAGAATCTCCATAAGAACACAACTTTTTTATAATCATACATTGCTGTAGATATACTTAAACATCTTGTTCAAGCAACGTATATTTGATTTTTTTTTTTTAATTTTTTTATATATATAATGATTTTAGCTATGCGCATTTCGAAAAGGCTTATAATTCTATAAGTTTCATTTCAATCAATTATTATATTTCTTTATTTTTTTTATATTATGGATATTTTCAAAAATGGCTAATATACAACGAATATTGAAATTATTTTTGATGATTTCGAAGCTTTTAGAATAGTCAAAACAATTAAAAGATTATTTTTTAAAAAATAGTAAATAATTCCATACAAATGGTATATCATTCAACTTATTATTTCACCAAAAGTTCATTTCCCAAACTTTGGGCCGCCAAATATCAAGTATTGGTTTCAAGTATCTTATCCGTTTGATCAAATCCATTTTTTCTTGAGGAAGATTTTTTTTAAACGTACAGCAATGGCGTCTTTTGAGGAAGAAACCATTGCACAGTTTCAAAAACTTCGAGAAACTTTAGAGAAGAAGGCTAATTTGGAAGGACAAATTGAAATGATGTACGCAAATGAGAAAAAGCAACAAAATAGAAGTAACGTAGAAGAATTTACTCCATTTGAATTAAATATTACCAAAAGCAATACACCATTCAATATAAGAAATAGACAAAATACCAAATCCAGTAAATCGCGCTCAAATTCTAATATAAGTTTTTCAAAATCAATAAGAACTCCATCTATTAAAACAACAACAAATGCAACACATTTATCTCAAAGCCCATACTTAAGACCAAGAAATATTTCGAAAACACCTCAACCAAAATCAAAATCTAAAATTTCACGCTCAAATGTTACACAAAAACGAAAAACACCAAAGAAAACATATAAAGAAGCAAGAAATAAGAACGCTACATCAAATGATCTCAATAATACTGAGACATTCCTTAGATCTCCAACTCCTTTACAAGAGAGGCCTAATCTCTATGATCAAACACTATATTTTTCTTCTTCTGGAGATACTGACAGTCTTATTAATATGAATTTCCCAAAAATTGAACATCATTACAATTCTCCAAAAATTTACACTCCTGCAAAGACTCTTCCAATTATATCAACAAGTGCTATGACACAAACTCCTCTACGCTCTAGTCTCAGACCATCACTGAGAAAATCTAGTAGTTTTGACAAATTTAATGAAAATCCTACAACAGTTACATCTCCTCCATTACATATTAGTTTTGATGATGATCCTCAAGATTCTCATAAATATTTCCCAAGAAAATCCTCAATTTCTGCATCTTCAACAGATAGCTTGAATTCATCCAAAGAAAAACTCAAAATTAATCATCAAAACAGTATCAATGATGATTCATCATCTGAAGAAGAAATAGAAGATGCATACAATTCCTTAATGAAACTTAATCCTTTATCCAAAAATCTCGGATCATTTAATGGAACAAATGAAAATCCATATCCTGTCAGTGATAGTGATTCTCCATCTATTGAAGACATTTCAGATTATCTTAATAAATCACAAGGATCAAGATCTTCCAAGAAATCAAACAAATCACAATCATCGCCAAAATCTAATTCATCAAAATCATCTGGAAAATCAAGAGGTTCTGTTTTATCATCCCCACATTCATCTAAATCAGGAAAGAAATCACCAAAGAAATCATCAAGTGCTGGATCCTCAAAATCCAATAAAAGTACTCCCAAAAGATCGAAATCATCTCTTTCTTCTCCAAAAAGTTCTAAATCATCAAAGTCTTCTCTTGGTTCTCCAAAGAGATCCCGATCTTCATCGTCAGCATCATCTCATGGATCAAAGAAGTTACAGAATTCATATACTTCTCCTTATGCTTCTTCTCGTTCTTCAGCTGCAAATTCTCCTTTATCATCACCAAGGAAATTATCTGCTGCATCATCTCATTCATCTCTTGGTTATTCTCCATATTCATCATCAAAGAGATTGTCATCAGCTTATTCTCAATCTTCTCCTTATTCATCACCGTATTTGCTGAGTAAAATGAGATCTTCTTCTCATTCTTCAGCACCTCCTTCTCCACATGGATCCAGACGTTCTTCTTCTGGTTCTGCAACTCCATTTACATCATCCAAGAAATTGTCATCAAGTCCATATTCATCAGCATTGTCATCAGCGAGAAGTCTTGGACTTTTACCTCATTCATCGAGTAGATCTTCTGTTGCTTCACCATATGATAATCTTCATGATAAAGGAAGCTTCGGTTCTTTCAAGACTTTGTCAAAGAATCGTCCTCTTTCTTCATCAATGAGTGAAGTGAGAGTTCCTTTCTCTCTTATTTCAGAAGCATTGAAGAATAATAAAGGCAAGAAAATCAGAAGAGCCAAATCTGTTGTTCTTGGATCAGATCACGGAAAGAATTTCAAAAAGAGCAGAAGAGTTTCTTCATTATCTTCTCAATCAAGTGAAATTGTTGAAGCTGCTTCTTCCGTTTTGGATATTCTTGCTGATGATAACAGAAGTCAAATTGATGATATTGATTTGAATAACATTAATAATGAAGTTATTGAACTTTCTTTATCAAATGCTGTAGGAGAAAACTTACCAATTACTGAAATAGAGAAAGCAATTGCTTCACAATCAATATTTACAATTGGAAATGCAGATGAAGAAGATAAAGATTTGTTAAATAATGGAAGCTTTTCTAGCCAAAACAAATCAAAGTCTTCAGCATCAATAAATAACAAGGATCAATCCAACCCAGAGAATTCTCAGCAAAAATCTGAATTAAATAACCAAATTAATGAAGAAGAATCTAACACAGAAATAGAAGGAAATGAAATAAACTCAGAAGCTAATGAAGAAGAAGAAGAAGATAAATGTAATAGTCAATTAAAACAAGAAGAGGAGGAAGAAGCGAATGAAAATATTGATGATAAAACTAAAGCAGACCAAAATAATGATGAAGAGGAGAAGAAGCATCAACATCAAAATTCTGATGTACATTCTAAAAGATGTCATCATCATAGTAAAAATTGTGAAAATAAAAAAGATGAAAATGATGGAAAGAAACATCATCACCACAATAATAATAACGACAATAACAAGGATGATGAAAAAGGAAATAAGAAACATCGCCATCATAGCAAGAAATATAAAGAAAACAACGATGACAATGATGGAAAGAAACACCATCATCATCACGGCAAGAAAGAAAATGAAAACGATGATAAACACAATCAAAAGCATAAATCCCATGGTAATAAAGAAGACGATAAGAAAGATCATCACAGATCTCATAAAGATGATGATAATAAGCATAGACATAAATCACACGAAAACAAAGATAAATTGCCAAATACTCATCATCACATACATGGAAATGATGATGATAAAATGAGAAATAAATCTCATGATAAACATCATTCGCATGATAAGAGGAAATACAATGATATTGCAGTTGGTGATTCTCAGCCTATCAATAGTAATAGACCACGCAATTCATCAACTCCTTATGATCAAAGAAAGAACAAAGATAAGTATGATGATCCAAATTATAAAGATTATCGAAAATATGATCCATATTATCAAACCAAAGATGATGATAATTCTTCATTGAATTCTGATATTGAAGAACAATACAAGAATCAAGGACCTTACAATAATCCAGATTATCATAATCAAAAAACCAAAGATCCAAGTTTCAAAGGAAGAAATGATAATACAAGAAATCAAAGCAGAAGGTCTCCATTTGGAAAGGATAAGAGAGATTTATATGAAGATTATCAAAATGATCAACCAAATTATCCAAATTACAAGAATGATAATTATTATGATCCTCAAAGCAAAAGACCATATAACGAATCCAGAAGATATCCAATTAATACAAGAGATATGGAACCATTTAACAGAAATGCTTATGATGAATATCAGCAGAGAAATCCAAGAACTAGAACTACATATGGCCAGGATAATGATTTTGATAATACTGAAAAGAGACGTCCAATTAATGACTCTGAAAGATATCCAACTAACAGAAGAAATACAAGAAATGCTGTAGATGATTATCAAGATTTCAATCCAAGATTTAGAGCTCCAAAAGATAGGAGAGATGACTATGAAAATTATCCAAGTAAAAGAGCTAATGACAGAAATCCAAATTCCAATCATCAAATTGGAAGATATGATGATCCAAGACAAGACAGATCAAATCACAAACCAAATAAGATTCTTCCACAAGTTTATTACGATGATTCTTATAATGAAAAGGATTATGATTTTCCATCAAGTGATAGATCAGATTTGATAGAGAGAAGGAATGATGATTATCCGAATAATGTCAGAATTAACAGTCCAGTTGGAAGACTTTCAAATTTAATTAGAGGTGACTCTGACAGCGAAATTTACAAACCTCGCAGACAAAACAGGGCTTACAGAGATCCAAAGACTGGAAGAAATATATCTCCAATTTCGAAGCGCTTGCAAGATTCTCAACAATCATTTTCAGATGATGACAAATATGATCCGAACTTCTTACCAAGAATTCGCAAATACAGTAAACCAGTTCAATACATCAAACCAAAAGATAACAAGAAGAAAGAAAAGAAGAAGCAGGTCAAAAACCCAATGAAAGAAAATGATGAAAAAGTTATGACGAAGAGAGAACTAGCGCATAACTTGAGAATTTGTACCAATCCAATCAGATCTAAGCTTCTCGATAGATTACTTACTGAAAAAATCTTGGCTGAAAACGATGTCTCCATTGTTGAACCAAAGGAAAATAAAGAAATTTCAGATTATACAAGCTATGAGTCAAATTCAAACAAAAAGCAAAGTCAAAGTATTGAATATGATGATTATTACGATTCTTCATATGATTACAAATATGAAACATCAGCCCGAAACGAGACAACTGAAGATCAAAGTTATTATAACACAGAATCAAACGAACCAAATGAAACAAATCTTACAAAAGAGAAGAAAGATTCTACTAATGATCCAGCAAAATCAGATAAACAAGGAATCTCTCCAAAGAAAGAAATGTTCAACGAAAGGAATTCTAACTTATCAGATTCAGCAAATAATGACCAAACACAGGAAACTAACAAATTTGGTCAAAAGAACTCCATTCCTTCACAGAAAAAAGCAGAAAATAACAAACCAAATTCAACAAAAGATATCCAAGCAAATGCTAATCAGGATAAATATGAAAAGAAACCAAATATTTCTGATGCTGATAAGAAGGAAAATCCCAATCAAAATGAAAAGAAACCACTACCAACAAAGGAAATCAAGGAATTAGAAAATAAAAAGCCAAATGAAAAGATTTCTGCACCAAATCAATCTAATGTATTGAATTCTAATTACAAACCATCTGATCAACCAAAGAATGGGTCAAACACAAAACATGAAATAAATGATTCCAGAAAACCAACTTCTCAACCTCCTGAATCAAGAAATGATGCTACAACAAATACAAATCAAGTGCAAAGTCAAAATGAACCTAATAAAAATAGTGATCAAAAGAATTCTAATGGAAAAACTCAAAAGCAATCTGATTTATCAAAGAATTCAAATCCAAAATCAAATCAATCTAATGGTAGTAAACTTGATTTAATGAAGCAAGTCCAATCAAAAGGAAATAATGAAGGAAATAATAATATCAAAGATAATAAAAATAAAGATAATCGGTTGAACCAGCAACAAACCGAATTATCTAATGAAAATAGCAATCCAACAAATACACCTGACGTGAAGAATGATAATGGAATTTCAAATCGGAAGAATAGTGATAAAAATGATTTAGACAATAAGAGAGATATTCAAGATAAACCACAAAAGCAGCAGAATTCAAATTCATCCAAGAATTCTCTTGAACAAAACATAGATAATGATGAAGAAAGAAATCAGATGAATGAGAATGGAGCTGATAAACATAAAAATATCAAACAGTCAGGATCAACAAAGAAAGATTTACCAACAAAAAGTGCACCAAATACACTCAAATCAATATCAAGAAATCCAAATAAGGCCAACAAATCATCCAAGATTGACGAGCCAAGAATGATTCTTTCATCTGAAAATGGAATGGAAAATTCAGATCTTCAAGATTTGGATAACAAACAGTCTGAAAAACAGAGCAATGCTTCTAATACGAACGAAAAAGTAAAGAACGATAAATCAAATCCAAAGCAACAAGCAGAATTACCATCAAATATTAGTTCAAATCAAACAGAATCAGCGAATACAGATACTTCTAAGAAATCAATCAACGATGAACCTAAATACTCAGGATATTATTCTGATTATTACACTCAATCTCAAAATGATTTATCATATGACGAAAAATCATATTATTCGTCAAATCAAAAGAAAAACCAAAGCAAAGATCGACATCATAATGATACATATGATAGTGTCAGTTATTATGATGATTCTCAGTCGAATGATCCATACCAATCTACAAATAAGTCTAAATCAAATTCCAATAAAGAAAAAGAAGATACATCAACGTTTCTTCACAATTTTGAGGATCGCTTGATGAAAGAGATCCATGGAGGAAAATACAATCTTCCATATCAAGCAATGATCAATGATAAAGCAACACAGACAGAGAAGAAAAACAAGAAGAAGGCTAAACAAATTGATCCTAAATTTAAGTTAGATTCATACAAGCGACCTATGATTCTAAGTGAAGGACTTCTGATGAAACGCCAAATCAATATCAAAATGACAGCTTCCCAAATATCAGAAGAACAGAAAGATCGATTTTGGAGATCTCAAGTGAGCAAGAAAAAACAAAATGAATTCCCTCTTCAGAAATAATTATTTTTTTATCTATTTTATTTGTTTGTTAAAAAATTATTGTTTATAACTACCCAATTCCTTATCAAGATCACTTATTTATCAGTACAAATTTATATTTTGAAAACAAAAGACATTTTATTAAATAATGTTGCTAATGTATTAATCATTTTGATAAATAGAATGATATTTATACTTAGATTTATCAATATTTTATGCTGAAATGTCTAATTCACTTGTTCAAATATCTATGATACCAAAAATTGGTTTATAAATTTCAATGCAAAAATATTCAAATAAAGACGAATATTTCGAATTGAATTAGTACCCGAAACGATGAAAAATTGATAAATAAATTTTTGATTCACCAACACAATCTAAAGCTGTAGATTCAGGTGGTTGAAAAATATTATATTCTGATCAGCCATTGAATTTTTACGGATCCGTAAATTTGACCTTACAAATTATCGAATGATAAGAAATATGTTGACATTTGGAAATTTAACTTATAGAGTTCCACTCACCATCTCTCCAAGAGATGCATTTCCAGAATGCACAATAGTACAAACAGTCCAAAATATAGGAATTCCAAGGATTTATCCTTTAAAAAATAATGAGCTATTTTGCCTTGTTGGATCTTGTATGATTGCAGGTAAAGGAGACTACGAGGGCACAACTGCTGTTCCAGTCAATAAATCAGGGAAAGTAGAATTTATAAAATCTGACCCAATAAAAAATTTATTGGTTAGTCTTGGACAGCTTAATACTATTGCCGAATCAATCCCTGTCACAAAAATTGAATGCCTTTCTTCAGATGGCTGCAGAGTTCAATACATGGGAGTTACTCCTTCAGTTTATTTAAAATATGATGAAAAAATTTTAGGTATTAGAACTCATAATACTGTCGGATTTAAGACAATAGTTTCCACTTTAAGAAAAGGAAATATAAAACTTGGAGTTTCCACTAGTTACGAATTGGAAGATGATAAATCTGTTGATACTAAGAGAATTATCGCTCATGGGATTATTTCAACTCCAGATCTTAAAAAAGGTACATTTAAGAGAGAAAAATATGCAGATTTTGCATTAAAGGTTAATACATCCAAATTAAATAATCATAAAGAAAGATCAGGAACTTTACCAGAAGCAACAAGTTACCAACTAATTTCCGGACTAAATTATGCTGAATCTGAAGATTACAGTCCTGGCTCAAGTATCAAAATTTCTGGGTCCACTACCATAAATTGGGAACCATCAAAGAATGAGGCACAATTAGAAAATGATGCTGAATGGTATTATCCTGAGGTTTCCGCTACACTATCTACATCGGGCGGTGCCTATACGAAAGATAACATTAATCAGAAATACCCAGGAGATGGATCATCAGCTGGAGTGATAGTTGCAGTCGTAGTAATTTGCATGCTTGTAGCTTGCATCATTATTGGTGTTGTAATTTACTTCATGAAAAAGAAGAAGGCAGATTCATATAATGAAGTCTAAAATCACTATACTTAAGGTGATAATTTTTTCAGTCTAATAAAGAGTTCATGTTTAAACATAAAACTTTTTTACACATCATGGATCAATATATTGATTCGTATAAAATAGAATATCTCATTCTCATCATCGAGTATAGTGGTCAACAAAAACTAAAAACACATCAAAATTATGGAAGATATTTTCTTTATTGAAAAAAGATATCTAATAAACTCATCTCATGATCATTCATTGTTACATAAACATATGTAATAGAGAATTAATCGAAAACAATTACATTTTTAAAATAAATTTTGAAATTTACACTGTTAAGATGAATACATTAGCGAAAATGCATCCATTGATGATTAATATAATATTTTCATGCTTTAATAGATCAATTTTCGATTCTGTAGATGACAGAAACTGATTTCTTCAATTTATTAAACAACAAAATGAGTAATTAGGAAACATATAATATTTCACTAATGAGCAGATAAAATAAACCACGATAAATTCAATGTAAAACCTCCGATTTTTGATTAGAATCTCAGAAAGTTAAAATAGGATGTTTTAATATATAGATCAAGATTATCTAAATTATTGATTGATGTAAAAATTCAGAATACTATTGAAATATATTTCTGAGTCCAAATCTGAATAATCTGAATTCAATATTGATAATGTTACGAAACATTCTGGCCATGAATAGTATGAACACTAGCCGAGAATCTAAAAGTCTTGGACTAAACCCACAAGATGCATTTCCAGAATGCAAATCCTATCCATATTTTCCCGGTTATGGAATTCCACAAATTTTTCCACTCAAAAAAGATGAACTCCTCTGCTTTACTGGCTCATGCATGTTAGCAGCAAAAGGAGATTATGAAGCGACCAATGCTCTCCCAACTAAAAATGGAGAATCTTACGAATATGTAAAATCCGAACCAATTAAAAACGCATTAGTGAGCCTTGGAACTGTTACAGGAAATATGATTCCTCAAGAACCTGTTACCAAAGTTAAATGTCTCTCTGAAGATGGTTGCAGAATTCAAGCTATGCATATCCCTCCATCATTGTACGTTAATTATAAGCAATCATTACTCGGTATAACAACGGATGTAACAGTAGGAGTGAAATCAATAGTTTCTACTATAAAGAAAGGGAAATTAAATCTTGATTTGTACATTTCAGGAAAAACTTATGGCAAAACATACGTAGAAAGCACAGCAGATACGACAAATGGACTTATCGTCACACCAGATCTCAAAATTGTTACATATAAGAGAGATAAATATTTTGATTTCGCAATTAATCAACAACCAACTCCAAAAAATAACCACCAAAGTAGATCTGGTACTATTAACAAATCCGATAGCTTCTATATAGTTACTGGAATGAATTTTGATGAGATCCAAACTTATGTTAATACTGATACAGGATCTTTAACTGCTACAGTCTCGGGCAGCAACACCTTTGAGTGGGAACCAGTGAAAGCAGGATCTGATGCGGAAAATAAGACAGAATGGTATTATCCAGAAATTACGGCAACGCTTTCAACGAAAGGAGGTGCCTACACCAAAGAAAACGTCAATCAGAAGTATCCAGGCCACCATGGCTTATCTTTAACCTGGATAATTGTCATTGGCGTGGGTTGCTTTGTTGTTTTAACAATAATTATTGTAGTAGGTGTCATTGTGCATAAGAAGATTAAACATATGGATGAAGCAGCTAAATACTCCACAATTCCAGTGCAATAAACAAAATCTAGTAAAAAATTATAATTATATTTTTTCTTTGAGTTTTTCTTACAAAAAGAATAATACCTTCAATATGGATTTACATGTTTATCTTCAGGATGTAATAGCTTGCATGTTTTCCGAAATGAATCTGAAATTTGCTACAAAAATATCAATAAATAATAATATCAAGCTTCTTGTTAATCAGTCATTACAAATGAACTATGAATCGAGCATTTTGGAGAGAGTTCTTCCTATATTTCTGAAATGTATATTATTTGTTTGAGAGTTCATTAGTCATAGCTTAAATATATCCTATGCAATATATGTAGATATCATCATTGCAATGAGAATTAGTTGTTAGCCCTTTGATAGCGAAAGTATCGTTGATGTAATTGAATTGTTTTCCAAAGCTAGAATTATTACATTATAATCCTCATCTAATTTATGAGATAAATTTATAAAAATCGGATCTAACCGGCAAATTTGTATTGATATCCGAAATAAATTGTGAACTCATTATAAAATCGATGTTGCGGGGAATTGTTGCTCTCAATAATGCTCGCCAAAGTCTGGAATCCGCAAATGTAAGGCTAGATCCAAAGGATGCATTCCCTGAATGCACTAATTTAACCCAATTAGATGGAATTGGAAATTCAAAAATTCGCTCCATTGTAAAGGATGGATTTTTCTGCATTGTCGGATCTTGCATGCTAGCAGGAAAGGGTGATTATGAAGTCATTAATGCTCGTCCAACTAAAAAAGGCGAATCTTACGAGTACATTAAGTCATCTCCTGTACAACAAGCATTGGCAAGCCTTGGAACTGTGACTGGACCTAATGAATCCCAAGAACCTGTTACAAAAGTTAAATGTATCTCTTCCGAAGGCTGTAGAATTCAATACATGGAAATCCCTATTTCATACTACTATAGTTTTAATTCGAGTAACACATCATTAACAATTGGATCAAAGTCAATTGTTTCTACCAACTTTAAAGGAAAAATGAGCTTAGATGTTTATTATCAAGGATCAAAGAGCAAAAAGTGATTGAAAGCAACATCTGACCTAACAACTGGCTTAATTGTCACACCAGATCTTAAGACAGTAACATACATGAGAACGGAATATTCTGATTTCGCATTAAATTCGAAACCAGATAAGAATAACAATCATAAGGAAAGAGAAGGTAAATTGGAAAATGCTAAAACATATTATATTCTTTCAGGATTGAATTATAACGAAGCAGAAAAAGAATTCGAACTTGATTCAGGTTATATTGTCAGTGGTTCACTTACAGATAACATGGTTTTCCAGTGGGATCAAGTAAAGGAAGGTTCTGCTTCATCAAGCGAAACAGAATGGTACTATCCATCTTTCACAGCAACAATTTCAACAGTAGGAGGTGTGTATACTAAAGATAACATCGATCAGAAGTATCCAGTAAACCATAGCAAATCAATGTTATTATGGATCATTCTCGCCAAATTTCCATACGCAGGAAACAGAGGTTAATCGAAAATGTTATCAAATGTTACGAACAACCTTTGCAGTAACGCTATTGTCATACGCAAATACTTAATTTCCAAAGCAATTTATCTATTTTAGACTTGTTTTCTATTACAATTAGATAAATCGTTATTTTTCGGCTTATTTCTGATATATTTTTATATACAATTTCTTATTTTGATATCATAAATGAAGGAAGATTGAATAAATTAAGTGACATACTTCTAAATATCCTATAAATGAAGAAAGATAAGATTAAATATCACATAATTGGACAAAATTTGCATATTATCTTTTCATTAAACAAAACAACCTAAATGGAAGCCATGCTATCTATGATTCTCAATTTTAAAATCTTTATTGCATACGCGCTTCATTATTTCTGCTTTTGAAATAAAAATTTTCAATATTGGAAAGATTATATTGAGTTCAATAAGCGCAATTAAGTAACTCGTTTTTAAACCTTAACATCTATTTATACAACTCAAAAGGCTATCAAAAGAATTACTTCATCTCATACTTTCGATAACGATAATAGTACTGACCAAAATCATTGATGATAGTAGAAAAAGTTTCAATATATCAACTATTAGACAATGATGATCCTGTAGAAATCCAGTCAAATAATAATTCTATGCTAGAGGATAGCATCAAGCAGTTAATTTTGCAAAATATTAATCCGAAAAATGTGGATTTTGCAACAGAGAAGATATTCACATTTATTATTGATCAAACTTACTATCATTTCTATCATTTTATCCAAAACAATCTATATTACGCTTTACTAATTATTACAAAATTAGATTTGACCAAACTATTTTATGATTTTTTCTTAAGTGTTGATCGAGATATGTGCGAAAAACTCAAGGGTTTACCAATTAAATCAATATTCACATACATTAATTCGTTAATAAGTTTTTGGAGTTATTATGACGAAAAAACTATGCATATTATATACTCTGATAAAGAGTTCGATCAAAATATTGAATTTTCATCAGCAAATACATTCTATTTCGATCCTATTACTACAATTCCAGCAGAAACAGATTATAAAGAGCTCTGGAGCAATATTTTATCTGAAGTTCCTGTATATGTAGAATGCGAAGACCCATATTTGCTCTCAAAAGCTGTTAATTGCCTTCAATTTTTTACACTTCCAAGAAAATATAAAGGAAAACTAACAATTCGGTATAACACAGACGAGTCAAACTTAGGGAAAGACCAAGATGCAAATATTATTGGTCTCACTCAAATTTCAAATTATGAAAATAAATACGTTTTAAAAATCAAAAAATCTGCTCCATCAAGTTATGAAATGCTTAAATGGGTGGATTGTAACAAGAAGATGAATGAATTAATCGATAAAATCATTCTTATTAACTTAATCAAAAATCCTTTCTATGAATTACTTGGAGGAAATCCATTAAATGAAAACTTTGATGAATTTGTATCAGAAGAATCAGCCTTATTACTTCCTTCATATAAAGTACTCAAAAAATTCTGAGAAACAAAAACATTTCAAGATTGGCAACAAAATCAGGTTTATGATCACGAGTTTAGGAACATTTTCTTGAATTTTGACCCGGGACAGTTTTATAAATCAATGAAAAACGAAGATTTACAAAAATATCAAGATGAATTGAAGAAGATTAAAAAACGATTTAAATCAGATGAACACATCTCCTCTATATGCAGGAACCATATGAATAGAATCAAATTGTTGTTAAATAAATAAAAAAATTGTTTGTATTTTTTGAAATTAACTTAGTTATTCATCAGAATTATTCAATTTAAGCTTAATATCTTTATTATATGTACGTATTGCTACTGAACTTATGCGTATGAATAATATCAAGATGTGTTTGGTCAAATCTTCCATAATTTGTATTTCCTCTTCACAATGCCAGAACTTCCTATGAATCTATGATTACATGTGTTCTAAGATTTATATCAATATGCTTGCTTCCTAGGAAAAGTTACTCAAATTTTGATTCAATTGATTTATTTTTTTCTCTAAATTCTATATGATTGAAAGACACATGTATAAATTAATTTAAAAATCCAAAAAGCGTAACGCACTATTTGCCCATGATAAATTTCTGAATTGGAGCTCGATATTGAATGTGATTTCAAAGATTATGCGTGTTATTACTGAAATGTTTCATTAATTCTCATAGGTCTATTTATGGATTATCTCCAAATAGCAAACACAGCAGCTGATAAAAAAATCTGATTGATTTATATGATTAAAACTCATTTTATATGATATTTAGAAAGAGTTGCTTGAAGAGCTTATGTTAATATGCATTATCAAGTCAATTTATAATTTAACAGTCACCTTTTTTTACTTCATCAATTCTTCACAAAATTTCTTATAAAAAAAAAAGACAACAAATTTTTTTTATGACAAATACTGAATCACAACTTTATAGTCGTCAGATTTATACATTCGGCGAAGATGCGATGAAAGCCATGTCATCGACATCTGTCCTCATTTCAGGCATGAACGGTCTTGGTGTCGAAATTGCAAAAAATATTATCTTAATGGGAGAGAAATCAGTGACAATTCATGACACCAAAGCAACTACAATGTCTGACCTTTCATCCCAATTTTACTTAAATGAATCAGATATTGGTAAAAACCGTGCAGAAGCTTGTTACCAAAAATTAGTTGAATTAAATGAATTTGTTAAAGTAAATATTGCAACATGTGAACTCACAAATGAATTTCTCGGCAAATTCAATATTGTTGTTTTAGCAGATTTTTATCCATATTCAAAACTTCTCGAAATGTCAGATTTCTGTCATGCAAACCACATCAAATTCATTTTAACGCAATGTTCTGGCTTATTTGGCTTCGTATTTAATGACTTTGGTGAGAAACATTTCGTTACAAAAGGAGATGACTATAAACCGAAGCCAGTTTTGATTTTCGACATTAATAATGAAGAAAACGGATGCGTTAGTACTTATAATAATGCAAACCACTTCCTTTCTGAAGGAGATGTAGTCAAATTTGAAGATATCGAAGGAATGACTGAAATAAATGGCAAAGAATTCAAGGTTACAAGTGTTATAGACTATAGTAAATTCACTATTGGTGATACAACTAAATTTAGCGAGTTTTTACATGAAGGAAAAGGAATTTTCACAAAAGTCAAACAACCATTCACAATGGACTTCCCATCGTTACAAGAAAGCTTCAAAGGACCAATTATTCTTGATTCTGATTATGCAAATCCAGGACAAAACGTTGAAATAATTTCATGTTTCTTATCAATGTCAAAATACAATGAAATGTATCCAAATGAAGAAGTAGATAAAGAGAAGTTTACTAATATCGCTCAAAAAGTCTGCAAAGAGTTGAATTTCTGCGATGAAATTTCAAATCTTGTTTTGGACCACTTTTTGAGAGGTTACGGACTTCACCTCAGTCCTATTTGTGCCATTTTTGGCGGTATCGTTGGCCAGGAAGTGATAAAATTCGTAACTCACATGTTTACACCGATTTTATCGTATTTAGCTCTTGGAAACATCGAAGCCACCCTTTCCAATGTTGTTTACGAACCTGTTGGTGATAGATACGACGCTTATCGCAAAGTTTTCGGAAACAATTTGCAAAATAAAATTATGAATCTGAAATATTTCATGATCGGAGCCGGAGCTCTTGGCTGCGAGTTGCTTAAGAACTTTGCGATGATGGGATGCTTCACAGGAGAGAAAGGAAACCTTACAATTACAGATATGGACGCAATTGAAGTTTCTAACCTCAGCAGACAGTTCCTCTTCCACAAGAATGACATCGGTCAGCTGAAGAGTGTAGTTGCTGCACAGTCTGTAAAGAAGATGAACCCAGATATCAAAATAACTTCTCATTCGAACTTATTCAACGAAGAAACGAGAGTTATCTACAACGACGACTTCTATGAAAGCCTTGATGGTGTATGTAATGCATTGGATAACATCCCAACGCGTAGAAAATCGGATGATTTATGCGTATTTTACAACAAACCTTTGCTTGAGTCAGGAACTCAAGGAACACGATGCAATTATCAAGCAATTGTTCCAGGAGTCACCCAATCGTACAATGACAAGAATGATCCAGAAGATGAAGGAATTCCTGAGTGTACTTTGCACAGATTTCCATCAGATATCAATCATTGCGCGGAATGGTCGAGAGAATTGTTCTTAACAACATTCGACCAGATGCCAACAATGATAAACAAGTTCATTTCTGATCCAAATTCCTTCATAAATGAAAACAAAAAAGATTCGGCAAATATAAATCAAGTTCTCAAAATTTTGTCAAAACCGCCGGTGAACTTCCCCGATTGTCTCAAAATTTCAATGAGAAGATTTTACAAATATTTTGTTTGGAGAATTGAAGATATTTTAGAAGCATTGCCACCTGATCATAAAGATGAAGAAGGACACAAATTTTGGACTGGTTCAAAGAGATGTCCACATCCAATTGAGTTCGATATCAACTCAGAACTGCACCGTACGTTCGTTATTTCGTTCGCGAAGATCTGGGCAAGGATGTTTTCGATAGAAGTCAAAGAAAACGAAAATGAAATCCAAAATCTTCTCAAAAACATCGAGAAACCGGACAAAAACGACAAGATTAAGCTTGATTATGATATCAACGACATCGATTTCTTCGTAAATTTGGCTAAAAACAGCAAATTGTTAAACATCGAACAATTTGAGAAAGATGATGACTCAAACAGCCAAATAGACCTCATGTACTCTTCATCCAACATCAGAGCCAGCAATTACAAGATCAACAACGTCTCAAAGTTGGAAATTAAAAGAATTGTTGGCAAAATCATTCCAAGTCTTGCGACAACAACAGCAATGATCTGTGGATTTGTTGCTCTTGAGATGTATAAGATACATTCTATCGATGAAAGGCTGAATTTGGAAGGATACACGTTTAATGAGTTAGAAGAAACAAATAAACAGCCGAAGAAGATGTTGTATGAAGTTTTCAGAGATAGTTCATTCGATATCTCATTCAGTGACTACATAATTGGATATCCAGCAGAAGCAGATATATATAAATCAAAGAATGAGAAGAAATTCACGAAATGGACTCGTGTTTTGTTTGATGATTTAGCTGTTAAGGAATTTATTAATAAAGTCAAAGAACTTTATGGATTTGAAGTAACAAAACTAATTTATCTTGATAAGGTATTGTATTATATACCAAGACAAAAAGCTGCTGCTTCTTCAAAACAAGAAATGGAAAAAAGATCAGAAATGAAAATTTCTGATCTTGTGAAATATGTCGGAGAAAATTCTAAAGATAAATTTGAGTTACACCCTACAAAGAAGTACTTGGATATCAAAGTAATTGTCAAAGATTATGAAAATACACTCCCAATATTTGTAGTTAAGATCAAATAAAAAAAATTTAATTAATTAACATTTTGTTTTTAGGCTTCACTAACATGACAAAAATTAAAGTCCCTTGAGAAATATATTTTATGATGTATATCAATGCTATATTTATCATTATTTTTAATTTTTATTGACCCACCCAAAAAAAGCCTTCTTCCACTAACCTGAGTTATAACGTGCTTTTTCTGAAAATGATAGACTAGGATTAATATATATCGTAGAGCATATTTTTCATCATGTTAAAAATTTTGAATATTTTTTGTCATGTTAGTGAACCCCTAGGGATGCACTTCCCACTTTCTGACATTTTCTCAATTTTTTTGACATTCTAGTTTTTTATCCAGATTTTCTAAGGTAAAAAGTCATTAACATTGTTCGGGAAGAAGTTATTTTAAATCACTACATAGTACCTTATATTATAGTTATACTTTTTTGCAATCACAATAAAGATATATTGATATTATGGGAGCATGTCAGAAAGTGGTAAATGCACCCTTAAACAAATAATTTTTGAAACTTATCTTGATGAATTAATTTATATTGAGCTAAATCACCAAATAATCTATTAGAGCACTTTGAGTAGTATTTGCATATAAACTTCTATATCTAAAATATTGAATATTTCTCTTGGATTAAGAATGTAAATTAAGATGAGTTAAATTTTGTCAAATTTTTTAAAAAAATACTCATGATTGATAGCTTAGTAACGCATTATCTCACCGACTTGGTTGATATGTAATTGGGTAGTCAAACTCGGTTTGTTTATGATGTTTGTGATGGTTTAGAATGTTTTATATAATATCTGATAAATGATTTGAAAATCGTTTTGATGAATTTCTTTAAATAGTATAAACTAACTATAAAAATAGAATTTTGTGTATGGATATGATGTTATTTATGCTACAAATTAATGATGTAATGAATTGTATTTTAAAAATATTTAATTAAAGACATCAAACGTTTCAAAATTAATGGAAACATGTATTGAATCAATTTATAGAGTATATCTATTTTCCAAATTTTTAAAAAAAATCATTATTTTCATGTAAAAATTGAAGATTCTTCCTATTGTTTTATTTTTTTTTACTTTTTTTTTGGATTTTAAAATGTTGAAATAGATCTGATATAAGTATGATACAGATATTGCTCACTCATAGTGATATGAATGAATGAAAAATTTAGGCAATTAATGATAATTTGACAAAATCATTCACAAAAAAATCCATAGATGACAGTACAATATAAAGAAATGTAATTAATTATTTCATATATCATGAATGATAATCAATAAAATACAAAATCAGAATATAATCATCATAATTTTTGAGTTATATCTAGTAAAAACTGGTATAAAGCCTTTAAAGAACATTTTCTTGAATTTTGACACTGATAAGTTTTATCAATCAATGAAAAGCGAAGATTTACAAAAATATCAAGATGAATTGAAGAAGGTTGAAAAGCGATTTAAATCAGATGAACATATCTCCTCTATATGCAGGAACCATATGAATAGAATCAAATTTTTGTTAAATAAATCAAAATTTTTGTTTGAATTTTTTTGAAATTCACTTATTTTTTTATAAATATAATATTGCTTTTGAAAACAAATCAATATTTAATAGAAATGGTAAAGAGCCTTTAAGAACATTAAAAAAAAATAAAATCATGTTTCAATTTTTTTTCTTTTGTATTATCTTGCTTTGTTATCCGAGGTGGGTCTCAGTCTTGCCTTTTGCAGCGGTACGTTTGAGTCCAGAAAAGCCTGATTTGTAGGAAACTTTGACCATCGGCTTTTTTGCAAACGCTGATGGGCCATCACCAGAGGCAAATGCTTCTGAGCATCTTCTTGCTTGACTAAGTGCTGAAAGGTGAGCTGTTTTTTCCTTATCTTCGATATAAGTGCCAGAGAACCTTCTTTCGTTTGATGTTTGAGGAGTTTCCATTGGAACATTTTCAAGAAAGCTAACGGAGTATAAATCGTTAAGATTAAGACGCATCAAAGGATTCTTAATCAAACAACGCTCAATGAACTGCTTTCCAGGCTCAGAAACTGTATCAGGGATAGTCTCATGTGATGTTAATATTGCTTTGATTGTCGCTTCAGGAGTTGCTCCGAGGAATGGAATTCTTGTTGTTAATGAAAAGAAAGTAATGCAACCGAAGCACCATGTGTCAGAGTTAGGATGGAATTTCTGGGTAGAAAGGAATTCTGGAGCCAAAAACGGGATTATTTTAGGGTTATTCGCTGAAGAAGAGATGGAACTTTCAGAACCTAATAGATATTTAGTCATTGTGCCATTGCTATCGACATAAATATTTTCGGCGTTGATATTACAGTATTTAAAGCCAAGCTGTTCCCTGGTATAATAAGCAATATAAAATAACTTCGCGATAATATCTTTCACAGACTTTTCGCTAAGTGGGCCATTCGTTTCTATATATTCTCTAAGGCATACTCCTTCTGGGAGCTCAGTTACTACGTGATATGCATTGGAATCATCGATCAAATCAACAAGTGAAGCGATGTATTTGTTATTAACTTGTTTAAGGATGTATATTTCATTTAAAAATTTCGCATTTTGCTCTGGAGTTTGAAAAGAAGTCTTTAAAATCGACTTAATTGCATAAAAGTTTTGATTATTCTTATTCACAGCTTTCCAGGAACCGTTTAGAGCACCACTCGTTAGTTCTTTAACGAATGAGTACTCACGAACCTCTGGATATGTTGTGAGGAATTCCATTGAATGCTTTGCCATAAAAACGTTTTTCTGATATTTACAGAGGTTTTCGTAATTTTCACAATTTTCTAATTTGCATCAATGTTTGCTTTTCATGATAATTACAATAATATGTTTTTAAAATTTTGAAATAAAATAAAAAAAGAATTGTCTGCGTTCATTCAAAATCAATTATCAATAGCAAAGTCACTATCTCTTGAACCAAAAACGCGTTTTTATAAAGAATGATTTAATAATCCTGATTCTGAAAAATAAAATCTAAGAGATTTCATTAATTTAATGAAAAATCTAAACTTCGATATCATATATACATTTTAAATGAAGAGTTTAATATAATCATGAACTCCAAAGTATATAATTATGGAATCGGGATGACTTTGAATTTTAATCTTGTAATATTCGAGAATTTTGACTTTAAAATAAAGCATGTGTCAGACATGTATTTCTTAATTTTGAATTTCTTTTGTTGTCAAGCGCATAAAAAATTATATTTTTTTTATTAAATGGTATTTTATAAAAAACAAACATTCTATAATGATCACTCATCTTCATACTCATATTCATCAGAATCCGTAACTTCTGATTCTGATACTGCATCTTCAATTTTCTTCCTAAAACCAAATTTCCAAGTAAATATAACTATACTCACAACAAGAGCAATAACAGCAAGTGTACCAACAGTGATTCCCATTATTGCAGGGAGTCCAAATTGTTTTTTTGTTGGTGCAACAATGATATTATCAGTTGGTGGAATATTTGTTTGTAATGGTGTCTCTGGTGGTACTTCAGTTTGAAGAGGAGTCGCAGGATTTAGAGTTCGAGTTGGAAGTAAAGATCTTGTTGGAATATCAGACGGAGTTGGCTCCAAAGAAGGTGTAGGCATCAAAGATGGCGTAGGCATAAGAGTTGGTGTTGGAGCAGGGGTTGGAGTTTCTGTTGCCATAGGAGTTACATCAAAACATAAGATTTTGCCAATGTTATGAGTAGCACTATCACGAATTGGTGTGTAAACTATCCCTCGAATAGGTTTTGATACGTATGTATTCGTTATTGTTCCACTTGACGTAGTAATATCATATGGAAATGTATTATCTTTGAGGCAGCAAGAATCCATTGTAATTGTTGTAACACGAAACGTTGCGTACTTAAGATTATATGCACTTGCGTACGAATTTGATAATGCATCAACAAATTGAAAATATCCAACATTAAAAGCTAAAACTTGGGCATAATTATTACTATCTTTGATACACTGTGTTGATACAATGCATGAATATTGTAGTTTTGCTTGAGAATTGGAAGTAGAATAGAACGAATAACTTTTTGTACTCGTAACGTTTCCATATGATGTAATTGTTGAATCACTACTACCATAGTTAAATGAGAAAAAGGCAATTGGATCAGATTCACTCGGGTTATAAAGTGAAAAAGTTTTAAGTGTTAAAGATGGTGCAGTTATTAATGCCATATCATCACTTGTTGAGTAACAGTTCTCGTAGCAGATTGTTTGTAAAATAGCTGTTCCTGTTGAAATCGTAAAAACGTTATTTGATTCAGTCACGCAGTGGATGAAAATGGACTCCTCGCAGAGTAGTTTAGAACTAGTGGTTGCAGAAATTGTCCAAACTTGCGAATTAATGTTTTTGTATATGCATCTATAAAACCAAATCGAATTTGCAGTAAAAGATTCCGCAGAAAGCATGGATTTTCGTGTAACTTCAAGGGTACCTTGAAAATATGTACCCCATGAATTATGAATTATCAAATGCTGACCGACTTTTCCATCAAGATTTTTGTTTGAAAAATTTTTTTTTGCTGAAAATCTTGACAAAAATTGAGTTTCACAGTCGTTCTCTTGATGTTCCATATTTTCTACTACAAAGGACATTATCTATCAGTCTGTTCACGAAAACCCCAGAGAAATCAAAATTTGAATCTCTAATGATCAATCAAAAAACAAATACCTATATAATACTAAGAAAAAAGACATGTATTTTTAAGGCTATTTGGTTGGAAAAGAAACAAAAAATTGATTTATAATAATATATTTTTAATTTACAAGGAAAATATAAAAAATAAGACATAAAATATTAATTTGTATCAATCATATTCTGCATATAAAAGAGGAAATAGCGGTAAACTTAAAGAATATATTTGAAATGCGTAAATTATCCTAAAATCATCAATAAAGTAACAATGAATATTATTCCTTAACAAACTAATAAAATGACATGGCAACAAATTATTTTTCAGCCAATAAATCTGGATTATTTTCTTTAATTGTATCTGATATGTTTTGAAGTAAATCTTTGAAATGAAATGCACTTAGCTCATTCAGTAGTTCACATTTTTGGTTGAAATATGTTTCCATTTCGTAGGCTACATCTCTAAGTACTTCATCTTCGCTGAATTTTTTATCCCTGAATACATCTACAACTGCTTTTTCCCAAGCTGATATATTCGGGAATTTTTTGTTCGTTAATTCTTGACGAATTTGAGAGAGTGGGCCATCATTGTATTTTTCCCTTTCTGAGAGAATTAATATCATAGGACGAGCCAGAAGGTCATCCATGACATTAATTGCAAGCTTTCTAATTGTTGGATTCAGTTCTGAGTCCATTTTAATTTCCGAATAAAAAGTGACATTTTCACATTCAATATCAACATCTCAGTCAAAAAGAGAAGATATCTGGCAATAACCATTTAAATACAAACTTTCTAATACTATTGAATTTTAATTATCATAGTATTTCGGAACTATTTAGTAGATTTCAAAATATATTTCAGTATATTAATGTTATTTGAGTATCTTAAAGAATCACATGGTTTATTAGCTTGAGTAAGATAAGAATTTTAGTAAATGAATACAATGCAATGGAATATTAATATTTTTATCATTTTTTAAATTAAATTATTATCTCTTAGTGTTAAACTCACTCTTATAAACCACTTTAGTGAATACCAATCATAAATAAGTTGAATTTTAAAGAAATCTTTATGGTGATTTTAATTTTGGTAAATTGGAGAAGAATTATGGATTAGTTTGACATATATATAACATACATTATTATTTTATTATTTTTTCGGTGTTGTTTCTAATTCACCGAAATATTTCTTATAAACTGCTTTGAGTTCATCATTCTTTGCAATTTTTCTCAATTTATCCTTGCATGTCATCTTTGTATTGCTATTTGACATGTATCCTGATGAAAAAACTTCTGCATTTGGATCAGCTCCATTTTGCAAGAGAAAATCAATAATTTTTGCGTTCTTTGTAGTGTTAATTGAAGTCAAGAAGTAACCAAGTATCGTAAGTTTTCCTTTTTCATGGAAATTGATGTCCAAACCGTGATCTAAAAGAATTTGTAAAATTCCAATGGTTTGTTCTTGTGGAATATCCATATCGATGATGTAAAATGGTCCTGTGTTTCCATCTTGGTCTACTCTGTTGACATCAATACCTTTCGCGCATAAAATTTTCGCAATTTCGATTGATTTCGATTGGCAAATCCAATGGACGGCAGCTTGTGCACGGGTTTTAGAAGGGATGTCAACATCATACATAGCTTCGGCTAATATCCTTACTGCATCAACAGAGGAATAGAAACAAGCACGATACATCGCAGTTTTGTTGTCTGGAGTAACGTAGTTGGGATCGCAGCCTGATTCTAGTAATAATGGTATGGCTTCTATCTGGTTGTAGTCAATAGCAGCAAGTAATAAGGATTTTTCGTCCTTATATGTAGATGGCTGGATATTCTTCAAAAGAATTTTAAGAGATTCGACGTTTCGAGCTTTGACAACAGTGCTCAAAGCTTCTTGAAGCTTGAATTTGCATTTACTGGCAAACTTTGTGCAATCAAAGCCGTATTTGAATAAAGCCGATAAAACTTGAGGCTGTTTCGACGTAGCAGCGGCAAAAATGATGCTACAGGATGTAGGTCCGTATTTCTGTTCTTGATTTGTGTAATCTTTTTTGAAAAAATCTTGAATAAGCTTTTCTCGGCCATATCTTGCTTCATAATTGTGTAGAATGTATATAACAATATCGGCTGCTCCAGAATTTACTGCATAATGAAAGGGCATTTTGAGATCAAGAGATTGAATTTCCAGAGGAAAGTTACATTTAGAATGAAGGTATATAAAGCATTCCATTGAATTAGCATATGCTGCAATATGAAGTAAGGTTAGTCCACTTTTTGGAAATAAAAGGAAACTATCTGAAATTTTAATTTTGTATTTCTTTTCTTTTTCTTCGCTTGCATTCTCTGGAGTGATTATCCTCATAAGTTGATCAACATCATTCCTAAAAATGCATTCTAAAAGAGCATCGGTCATTTAAAATTTTTTTTATTCAAAATTTTTCAGAATATTTAGTAAAAAAATGTCCCAGGCCAGAATCGAACTGGCCTCTGATCCGTGTCAAGGATCTATTCTAACCAATATACTACTGGGACTTGCACGAAAATAAAAAATAATTTTATTAATAATTGATGTAAGATTTCACATGAAAATGTGAACTTCTTCTGGATCTGGAATGGAGGAATAGAGAAAACTGGATCTTCTAAACCAATGTGGAAGAATGAACGTGGAATACCTTTGTCATAAAGTTCGGTCATCTTGTTCATAGAACTCAAAAGAGATAAAACATAATCTTCTTCAACATTTTTAAGTAATCGGATGGTTAAACTGACTTCGTTCATTCGGAAATAGCTTGCACCGATCTGTGAAAATAATTTCATGGTTGTTGGATTGTTGTTGTGTGGAATCAATGTCAAAAATGATTGAATGATGTTAGAACGGAAACATTGGTATCGATTTGAGATTGAATTCTCAGTTACTTCACTAAGAAAATCAATGTTTTGTTGGTGATAACCCTGTTAGAAGCATATATCTCTTTAGTATCAATATGAGATGGAATTCTTGGTGATTTCATTAATGAAATGAATGATAGATAAAACAGTACATATATATCTTTGGTTTCAGCAGATTCATATGCTTTTATTCTTCATTGAGTACTTAATTTTTGTTTTTCAAGATTTTAGTGAATAATTTATAGAAATATATTAGTATTTGTATAATAAAAAATTACAATTGTAGAAATATATTGCATTTTAAAATAAAATGTTGATTAAAGTAACTTGGATTTTCTAGAAAGTTAAGATTTTCTTTGTTTACTCATGATTTATGGTTTGATATCAAATATTTAAGCATGAGGTATATTTCTTGTGGTATTTATTGTTAATTATCAATGGAAAAAAACTGAGGAATACAAATATGACTGTGATAACTAGTCAATGTCACTTTTAACCTCATTGATTTGTCTTTGTTTATATTCATAAAAATCATATATTTCCTCTGATGATATTTGGGAATTCTTTTACCAAACTACACCAAAGTCTACCCCTATCAGTGGAACAAATGTTAAAGCAAATGCCACAGAAAACGAGTGTTTCATCTTTGAAAGTCTTTTCATCACCATTTCCATTAATAGTGCAATCTCTTTTTCTAAAGCAAACAATAAGTTTCTTAACGCAGATTGTTCATTTAATAACTGTAGCAGTGACACAAATGGCGGATCTATCAACTTTAATTGTGATAGTTCCATTGTCCAATACCGAACATGTGGCTATAAATCAAAAACAAACTCACGAGAAGGACACCATTCATATGTTGAATCCAGATCAAATAATAAAAATTATCTTTATGAAAGTTCTTTTTATGAATGCGGAAATTTAGAAAATATGAGAACAAATTGTCTTCGTTCTGGAAATATTGGAGTTAAATCAATCAACACAAGTTTCTGTGAAGCAGACTATGACTCAGGAATACTTCTTGAATATGCAACAAGTCTAAGTAACGTAACATATTCATCATTTTGTAACACAACATCAAATTATTTAATTGTACAATTATCTATTGGTAATTTTAATTTTAATTTTTGTAATGTTTTGAATAATGAACACAAAGTATCTACATGGGGAACATTTGTTTCATGGGAATCAACTGTTCTTATTGAAAACTGTTCATTTCTTGGAAACACAGGACCAGGAGAAGAATTTTATCAACTATTTTTTGGTTCAATTACAGTTAAAGATTCTTTCTGTGACAGAATAATAGATAAAACATATGGATCAGTTACAACATATAATGTTCAAAATATATATTCTATTCATAATCTTTCTCACTTTTCATCATATCTGTGTGAAACTGATTATCCTATTTTAGATTTAGTGATAAAGAAGAATATTATCACAAAATATGAAATTATTTATCATTATTCATATCATTTCATTACTTCTCTTTGTATTGTTTTAGTAAATAAATAAAATTATCATCATTCAATTTTGTCTGATCATATTCAAAATATGATTCTCTTTTTCTGAGAAACTGCAAGCCGATAAAAAATATTTTAATAGGTTCTGATACTTTTTTCAGGCTTATTTTATAAGCCCCTAAAAAGTGTCAAACCCATTGAAAAATCGTCAAAAATGGAGATAAAAGGAGAACTATTATTATTTATTTATCCCTTAAAAAAGTTTGGGATCGCAAGGATCAAAGAAAAAAGTTCCAAACTATGTTTATAAAATGAATCATGAGAGAATTGTATTTCCATTTTAAGGGTGCACTACGAGGATTAAAAAGTCCTCAATTTTTTCAGAGAGTTCTATCAATTTGCTAATCCTCCAAAATAATAAAAACTTATTTTTTTCTTTTCAGAAATAGATTTTTTTGATTAATATACATCATTTAGAATCACATAAGGTAGCTTCATATCATATATAATTTTCGAGGTTCAGTCTCAACTCCTTAAGGGATTTAGAAAAACACTCGAAAAACTATTTTTTCGAAAAAATTTTAGCATGTTTATTTTTCTCTGTATTTTGACCGAGAATTATAATTTTTCTTTTTACCATATCATTGGTACATATATGATGATGCTATTTATACAAATTATTTTCGAAAAAACTCGTTTTTCAAGGACCTAAAAAAGGCCCAAAAAAACCATGACCTGCACTCGGAGGATAAAAAATTTTAAAAAGTGGAGATTTAGTCTTCAAAATCATATGATAGATTATATAAATGGCATGTATTAGATATTCTATATTATTTTTGGCAAAAATTGATGGATTTGAAATAATATTTCTTATTTCTGCCAAATTCTCCTAAAACTCATAAAATCCTCAAATTATGAATTTGTACATAAATTGAGGAAGGTAAATCTTCATTCTTCCAATGAATAAAAAAAAATAAATAAAAAAGTAATTAAAAGTTATTTGTTTAGTAACACAACAATCTAGTAATATTTGAATATAAATCATATAACAAAACAGGTAGGAGACAATTGTTTGAAATTTCGCAATTAATAAAACGAAAATCATAATGTGGGTTTGAAATTTACAATAACTGAACGTAGTGTGTATGAAATAACTGATCTGTTTGAAATTAATTACTGTAAATTCGAAATAATAATTTTAATTTGGTATAAATTTTGAATTTAGAAGCTGTGAATGAAAGGGAAGCAAGCACTTAATGAATGTGTTTGGACTAATGTTCGTTTTTTCGCTTTTTTTCATGTTTCGAAGTACCCAAAGTACAAGGATTTTTTTTCGAAAAAAAGGAGGATTAAAAAACCGTAATCCTCCTTGTGCACCCTTAAAACCATATAAACCAGCGTTCATTTATGAATTAGAATGATAAGTGAATTCTTTGCGATATTGAATAGGATCATATAATATAAAGATATTTGGAAAGAATAATTATTTATTTAATAATATATAAAAGAATGTTATTCAAATAATTCGAATTTGTAAATGTCACCATTACGAAGTAAAACAAATAAGCGTTCGTCGTCTTTAGAGTATTCAAGTTCAGTGACATTGTCAATAACAGGACCTTTGCATCGAACATCTAAGTCGAAGATGTTCAAGATGTAAAGATATTTCGTGTCAAATGAAATAGCAAAATATGAACTGCAGTCTTTCAACTCAATCATGCAAAATGATGTTGATTTACCTTCAAAGATTTTTTCGGAGACTTTACGAAGACCAAAGTCAAAAACCATAAGTTTAGTGGAATCACCACTCTCGTTGTGAAGATGGAAAACAATAACAACAAAACCTAATGGTGAGATCTTGACAAATGATGGTGTTTCACTCAAATGATAACTGTGTAAGAATGAACCATTAGTAACTGAACTCAAAACAATAGTGCCATTATAATCAATGCTGCAAACAATGTCACTGCAGATGTTGATGTCAACACCGACAATGGGTGATGTGTGGGCAACAATACGACACTTCTCAACAAACTTGTTCAAGTTCCAAACAATAAGTGATGAATCACCTGCAGATGTGGCAGCAAGAATATCACCGTTGTAGTTGTCCATAGAAACAGATGTAACTGCAACTGAGTGTGCAGTGAATGTGTTGACTTCTTTGCAACGCTTATCAATGATGTCGATGTATCGGCATGTTGTTGAGAATGGAGTGGAGAAGAACATGCAGTTAGAGCGGAAAACTAAGTGTTTCTCGAAGAAACTCAAACGAGCAATATCCGATGGAACGGTGAGTGAAACTTTCATAGATTGTAAAACAGTCATTTCGGGAACCATGTATTGTGTGATGTCACCGAACTTGGTAAGAACCCAGATAGTATCTTTAAGTGGAGAGAATCGTAAAATAGATGGTTCTGTCGTGCATAGTTTCTTACTTTCAAACAAAAATGTTTTGTGTGAAATAGACAGTTTTGAGATTCGTGGAATGAATCGTCGTTGTTGATGAGGTTGTTGGAATAACTGGTCGGGAACAACACCACAGTTAGCTGCATGTGATTGGATGAATGATAACTGTGATGGATCTGAAAGAACTTCACTTGTGATACTGGATGAATATGAGTATGGATGGAAGTTGTTATGTGCTTTTTCTGCATTCAAACCGCGACTCTCATAACCAAATACTAAATCAATCCACTTGTGAAGATTAGTTGAAACATATGATGATTCAAGTGCCAGGCGGTTGATGGCAACAAAATATGATGCACATTTAGACCATGCTGGCAAAACAACATCATCAACACGACCACCATCTTGAAGAGTGCCAAGGTCGAATTTGTTGCTGTTAAGTAAACAATCCGGAAATGTGAACAACTCGGGAATAAGTTCTCGGAAGTCGGCGTTCTTAGAAACACATGAACTCCATGATTCGTCAAGTGAATAGAAAAGACGGTTAGCATAGTCGAACTTACCACTCTGTAAGTCAATATGCAATGATGTGAATGGTTCAATACGGATCAAGTAACCAATGACATATGCGGCGGTAGAATAGTGGAAACGATATAATGCTGCCATTGGAGTGCCTTTTGTCTCTTTGTAAAGGAAATCGAGATTTTCTAAGCGCTCTTTGTTCAATGCACCAATTGGTAAACTAAGATCACGGTAGATTCGTTCATCATTCAAGTCAATGTGTTCGCTCTTGTAATCTTGAATAACCCATGGAAAAACTGGGTATTGTGCAAGATCGTGGAATGAACGACCTGAAAGAATGTTAAGCCAGTAAAGGTACTCGTAGTTGCTGATGTCGCCGTTGCTCCATTTCTTGAAAAGTGAAAGCTCGTGGTAGAACTTCATGGAGTCTTTGAATTGGATGAAACGACAATTAACTGGTTTCATCTGTTTGATTTGTTTCATGAAGTTAGTTCGGGCGCTGTCATTATAGAAGAAGAAGAAATAACTACGATGTGATGTAGTGAAAACTTCAACTGAGTTGTCGATGTGTTGGTATCGACGCTTAAGAATAAATGAGATTTGATCTAAATTGATTTCAATGATTTTCATCTTATTAAGTGATTCCATACCAATAGAACTAACTGCAGATGATGATTCGAATGCAACTAAGTTGTTGCCAAGAAACAGTGTGCCTGTGTAGTTGACGGCAAGTGTGATGAAACGACACTCGATCTGGACGGTGTTCATGCGGTTGTTCGGTTCATCGGTTTCGTCTTTTTCTTGTGATTGTGGAACAAAGATTTGTTTTTGGTTGTTTGCTTCATCCAATGAATTGTCGCGTAGAAGTGATGCATCTGAGTGAAGATTGAAGTGATAGTTGATCTTCATGTTGATGCGACGACCAACTGGATCTAAGTAATTACCTGCCATGAAGTGTTCTCGCTTATCTTCATCGGATCCCCATGGACCACCAATTTGGTCGTTCATGTTCTTCATGACATCACGCCAGAATTTGGCATTACCACGAAGGATACGTGCATTGTCGGATGCAATAGATTCAATAGATGAACGGTAGACTTGTTTCATGTCGTAGAAGAAATGGTCGCCTTGGTGTTCGTTGAAGAATGAGTCCATAAGAGAGCAGACTTGTGAATATTGATCATGATAGAAATTGCTCTTGTTCTTCTTGTAAATGTCAATGGTACGCATGATGTCGTTGATAGTGTTTGTGACAACACCTTCCGTGATGTCGTTGCATGTTTCGATAGTTGCAACTTGATAGAATTTGTCAACAAAGTGTAATGTATCAAGCAAGATTGTAGATTCTTCACATGAATAACTGTATTTGTCTAAAAGAATGAATAAACTATTAACAAGTTGTTCTTTGTTATGACTGTGTTTGCATTTCTCGCAGAAAACGGGAATAAGTGGATCGGCATCCGTCCGTGATTGTTCGTAAATGTAAACAATCAACAATGAACACATGGTAGCATAACTGATATGGATTTCGTTATATGAGATGAATGGTGAGTTAAAGATCTTGTTGTCCATAGAACAAATAGTACGAACAATACGAATGGCTAAGTAAAAGTCAGGCCATGGATCTGAATTAGTTTGTCGAGTGTAAATTAAATCTCCTTTGTCAAAGTCGGGATTAAGAAGAATGATCTTTTGGGCAAATGTTTGAAGAAGGTCAAATTCATGTGGTTTGAATGTCTTCTCTTTACGAAATGTCAGCATGTCGTCATCATCAATGTTAACGAAGAAAACAAATTTAAGTGAATAATCAACAATCTTCTGTGATTTACTACTCTCAATAGATTCCATCAACATACTACGAATGATACTAGTTGAGTTGAGATTTGAACTATGGCAGAAGATGTCGATGTTTGTAAGATCTCGTGTTGGATCATAATCTTTATGATGAATGGATTTGATTGAAAATACTTTAGAAAGAACTTTAGTCCATTCAGAAAACTTCTTGTCACGGAAACTAAAGAAAATCAACCAAAATGTCCATAAGTTCATTTCTGATGTAACATAACAACTATCATCATCATTGAGAAATGTATTGATCAATAAATTAGAAATCTTAGAAATCATTGAATTGTCACTTTGTTGCAACAAACATTCTAAAATAGGAAGAAATTGTGGATATTTAAGTTTCATGCTTTTCTTGTTGAAATCAAATTCATAATTCATAGGTGGAGCTTGTGCAAAGTCTAATAAACCATACATAACACCAAGGGTGATATATAATGAAAGATTGGTTTGGTCAATGTGGATAAACATACGAACACCATGAATTAAAACATCACTCAAGTCATAATTGCTCAAATTATAAATCTTGCGCTTGGTGTGGATGTAATACAAAAGATGGATACCATAGACACGTGTGCATTCATACTGACTGTTCAACAACTGGATAAATGCATGATAAAAGTTGTTGGCGTTGAAAAATTCGATCAATGATTGGCAGTTCTCGGTCAACAAGTTTCGCAATAATTCAATAGATGCAAGTGTGATGAAGTTGTTGGATGCTGAGATGATTGATGAGTAAAGACTCAATGCATCTTCACTCTCAAATCGACACTGTGAAAGTAAAAACAGGAAATTCCAGCATCGTTTGATCAAGTCGTTGCTTTTGTCGTCTTCCGACAAAATGATGAATTTTGTCAAAAATTCACGGAATGGAATAACATCGGTGAATGTTTGTGGATCAATCTGTAAAAGACCGGTGAAAACACCTGTGAACATGAACAATTTCAATTCATAGCTCATGTCATGCCAGATGGCAAAGTCACCCCAGATGTATCGAATCATCTCTTTCTTGAGAATTAAAAGATGTAAATGTTTGTAAACTTCGTATAATTCATCAATGGCTTGTTCGGTAACAAATTCTTTGTTCATTTTCAACAAAATATGACCTAATGAGCGGAAGAAACGTTGATTGACAAAAAGACTTTCATTCTTACTTGCCAAGTTTTTAGTGAAACGAAGTAATGACAAGAAGAACTTTTGTTGGTTTTTGTTCTTGTCTAAAAGAGTAAACAATGGTAAAATAATTCGTGGACCACCACATGTTGGAATGGATTCAACGGTTGAGATCATGAAAGGAACAACTAATCCATTGAAACTGGCTGAAACAATGCCATCGGTAACTGAGTTAATGCACTTGTTGTCATTGAATTGTGAGGCAGAATATTTAGACAAAATAAGCCATTTACTCAATGTCTTGTCATCAAGTTCGTTGAGTTTACTAACTAAATAGTTTGGTAAACTTGAGTTGAAAAGAGTGATGTTTTCGATGTTAACTTTCTGACCACGGATAGAAAAGTAAACAATGTTGTCTGAAAATGTGAATCGATCTTCAAGTTCATTTCGATTGATTTGTGAATAATTGATGTAACTTGTGATGTGTTTAGGTTCAAATGTGATCAAAAGATGGAACCAAACATTATATTTAAGATTATCAAGTAATTTGATCTTCTTAGTCTTATCTTTAGATGTGATGTCTAAATACAAAATACCTTCAACAATACTTAAATCTAAACGTTCGTTCTTAGATGTGAGATGCAATGTAAATGATGTCCGCTTGATGTTCTTGTTGAAATCATCTTCTAAAAAGATTTCACATGAAAATGTGAACTTCTTCTGGATCTGGAATGGAGGAATAGAGAAAACTGGATCTTCTAAACCAATATGGAAGAATGAACGTGGAATACTTTTGTCATAAAGTTCAGTCATCTTGTTCATAGAACTCAAAAGAGATAAAACATAATCTTCTTCAACATTTTTAAGTAATCGGATGGTTAAACTGACTTCGTTCATTCGGAAATAGCTTGCACCGATCTGTGAAAATAATTTCATGGTTGTTGGATTGTTGTTGTGTGGAATCAATGTCAAAAATGATTGAATGATGTTAGAACGGAAACATTGGTATCTATTTGAGATTGAATTCTCAGTTACTTCACTAAGAAAATCAATGATTGGTTGATGATAAACAGTGCCATCAACGGCAAAGTATAAAAGAGCTAAACCATCAACACATGTCAACTCTGCAAATTTAGAAACTGTTTTCAGTGTAGTGGTTGAGTTAGTTGTTAAACTCAATAAACAATTAACAACAGTTTCATCAATGTCGATGTAGTTAAGTGCTTTCTCCATGTTCTGACGAACTTTAGCATTAGGATTAGAGAAATTGATCTGAAATGTTTGTGATTTGTTGAATAAAATAATGAACAAATTCAAGACTTTCACAACGAATTTGTATGAATCAACTTTAGATTCATTGTCTGCATAAATGGATGGAATCAATCCAAATGTGTTCAAACAGCCTGATGATGGGAAGAATGCAGCAATACTTTCGTCGTTGTAATGAACTGCATCAGTGAGTTTTTCGAAACAATCGTAAATTAATTGTTTCCAGCGAGAGTTCATTGGTTGTTGTAAACCTGTTCGAAGCATAACATTCAATTGACGCATCAATGGATGTGTTTTGAATGTACTTAAGCATGACAGCAAAATAGATAAACCTTTATCATATGTCTCTTTCTCAAAAATAAAAATCAATAATTCTTCAATCAATGAGTCATTTCGATAGATGTATTCTTTCACTTCGTAACTGTCAATGATTTGGAAAATGAATGAAGCAATCTGTGATCGACAATCACGAATGATTTTGTCGTTTAAATTAAGTGCTGCAAGTTCCCTGTATTGGAAGTATGTACTCAACAAACAATTAATTAAGTCTGTTTTCAATAGTGATTTGATGAAAACTGGTGGATTGACTTGAACAATCTTGTTCATGAAAATGATAATGTCGTTGAAGTTGTGTGGATCATCTGCTGTCAAAATATTGACAATTGCTGAAATAAGTTTTGTGAAATCATTAACTTTAGCAAGAAAACAACGTGTTATCATTGATTGTACCATTCCTTTCAGTTGCATGATGTGAGGTGATTCATCATTCAGAACTGTGTTCTTGTTAAATAATGTTTTTGTGATAAATGATGACCATGCACCTGTTTGATCCATGATTTGTGTAAAAGAACTCGCGTTCGTGCAACTAAAGAGAACAACTGTGGAAATGTATTGCATTTTAAGTGATGTCGTTGATTCAAGTAACTTTGAAATTCCACAAATGAAATCAGAAAGTGCTTTATTTGATTTTCCGCAAATTGTTGCAACTTTGAGAAGAATTGATATTAATATTGGTGACTTCTCAAGATATAATGGCTGGATTGTTGACATTGCGTTCTCTCCATATTTAGGAATTGGTAAAATTGGTGAAATTAAACTTTCTTCACGAAATGTAAATGGATTTGATGGATATTTCATAGTTTTATACACGGGATCTAGTTGACATGGTTTAGGAATGATGTCTGTTTGTAGTTCTATGCGTGAACACCATTCCAAAAATTCAATTATTGGTGTCATAATTCCAAAATTGCCTGTTGTAGCGGGAAGTAGGTCGTTTGGAATAGGAGTAAGAACTTGAATGACTTGAAACATTGTATTGACAAGATTTAAATGCTTCTGGTGGTCGGATTTTGGATCAGACTTGCCAATAGAGTTGAAAATAGCAATAATTAGCTCTAAGTATTTTTTGAGTATTTCTTTTGGAAATATATTCCGTAAGTTTTGATTCTTTGAAAAAGTATTGCAAAAAGATTTGAAAGTTTCAAGAATAAAAGAAGAATCGGGATTGAATTTGAATGATGCATCAAAATAAGCAATAACGTATGATGTCAATTCTGCTGATTCCGTTAAGTATTCTGGTGTATTTGATAGGTAGTTATTAAAAATTTCGAAAATTTCAGCTAATGCTTTCGTAAATGAGTGTTTGTTATCTAATTTAACAAGTTTTGGAAGTAACGGAATTAAATATTGTTGATATTGTGCCCAAATATATAAAAAGTCTGAGAAATATTCGGATGGTAATGACATCAATACTTGTATTAAATATGGAAAATCATTTACGAATGAAGTAGGAAGGAATGCACTATCTCTGCCTTGATTGAGCATTTCAATTTTTTCTTTTGTCTGATAAACAAAGCAGATGAATGCACGCATCAAATGTGCAGATGCTTCAAAAACTATAACGCGATTATCTTTGATATTTTTCTGCTCGGTGATAAAATATTGCGCAAATTTAAAATAATGTGGTGAGATTGGCTGATCAAGGTTTAATAATGGCGGAAGAGCTGTGCCAGGGTCCATTTCTATCGCATCTGCTTGTGTATATAATACTTTCATATTGATATCACTTAAATTAAAGTTTGAATAATGTCCATTTAACGGATGATTCTTTTGCAAAGTAGAAATAGTTGCTGGAGTCTGCAAAGTAAAATACTTCACCCATAATTTATGTAATCTATTCGACAAATTGATTCCTCTGAGTTGCCGAAAAGAAAGTTGGAGAGATCGAAGCATTTCTGACACATCTTCTCAAAATTAACTTTTTTTTATCTGCCGATGACAGTTATATTTTAATGGCATTGAGTATTTATTTTAATTCTGATCAAATTTAGACCCAAAAAAATTTGAAAACCTTACAATATGAATTTTTGATGTCATTTACAATGCGGAAAATAGAAATGGCCGAATAACGAAAACAATTGCATGCCTCATCGAGTTCATTAAGGTGTCATTTTGCTTGATTTGCCCATACACATGAAATATTCAATAGAACAAATTCTCATAATTGAGCCTTTAAATCCTAACAATTGCATTGCTATGCAGAGTTAAGATTCACCATAGTATTAATTTTGTATGATATTTCTTTCAACAATATCTTTTACAATCTACCAAAAATGATGTAAAATGAATATACATTTTAAGAGTAATTGTTAGATAATATCGTTTTATGGTCTCGCTTCATTACACACAGAACGTTATTGAAAACAAATCAACATTTCCACAGCGAAATATGGATAAAAAAAGGATAGTTTTATATACAGAATTATGAAATGAAGAATACTTATATAAAAACTTCTTGAATTCATTTTTGAGAGAAACTAATTTTTTTCTATTGTATTTTACACTTTTAATTTTTTATCAACCTGGATGGAACAAGTCAGAACAAGTCTATCCAGGTTGACTGGGCCAAAAATTATACAGCCAATGCTAAATTCCAAGAATCCAAGGCCAGTTGCCCCAGTTGAAGGAGAAAATTTGTCGTTCGAAGACAGTAGATCTCTAAAATCTGTCGACTCTACCGAAGGTATCGCTTTAATTAAAACCCATAGAATGATTCAGATCCCAGTAGCTGATACTGGATCTAATATACAGCATTTCCACTCTGTTTCTTCCCAATTCTTTGATTTAAATATCCCGATCAAGTTCACCGTTGAGCCAAAACTTGAAGATACCCCATTGCCGAAATTAAATCAGCTTTTAATGTCTAAATGCAATATGTGTTGTCAAATTTGCAATTTCAACGATCCTGAAATTCAGAAAGAAGACAAACAGCAGAAAACAGAGATTCTTCAAGATATATTTAAGACTATATGCAACATGGATGTCATCGCTCAACTTACAGAAGCTGAATACCACGCGATCTACAAGATGTTCATGAAAAACGTCATTCGAACATCGCCAGCCGCACCGATCATTTGGTTTTCACCAATTAATACAGATCTTTGTCAGGAAATGGTTGAAGAAGCGGCTTGGCCACATTTAGCCCTTTGTTATGATATTTTGAATTCGTTAATTACGAGTCCGAAATTTTATCCAACGAATTGTCCAAAGGAAGTTAATACATTAGCAAAAACCATCGTAGAAATCTTTCATTCCCCTGATTCCCGCGAAAGAGACAAACTAATGAAATTATTCCACAGTTTCTACAGAGTTTGCAGCAAGCACCGATCTATAATGCGTCAGTCTGTTTACCGCTTCTTGAATGACTACTTGGAAGGTGCTTGTTTGGCTGTCGGAGTAAGCGAATTATTAACTGTTACATTTTCCATCGTAAGTGGTCTCAAAGTACCTCTACATGAAGAATATACCGATTTCTTCGAAGAAATAATTGCTCGTCTCCATGGAGATCCATTGACCCTTCAGTTCCAACGTCAATTATTTAATGTGGTCAATACTTTTTGCAATAAGCAAGCAACGTTATCGTTTATACTTCTTGCATATCTACGCAGGCATTGGCCCTCTACATCTCCTATGAAGGAAGTCCTGTTTCTCTCAGAAGTTGAAAATCTTATTCAATATATCCCGACACAAGGAGCCCTTGAGCAAATAAATAACTTGACAACAATCATCAGTCGCTGCTCATGCAGTGATAACTTCGCAGTTGCGGAAAGAGCATTGATGATGTGGCAAAATGAAAATTTTGCAAATTTGATTCTTTCCTATTCATTGACAACCTTCCCAATATTACTACCTGCCTTATTTAAGACAGCTAACTACCATTGGTGCCAATCTGTTTGCACATTAGCTGTATATGTCTTAAGATTACTGAAAGGTGGCGATCCATCAGCTTTCGATGACATTGGCGGCAAGATGAAGAACGCAGAATCAGAACGCGTCGTCAAAGAAATCGAAAGAGGCCATACTTGGCAAAGAATTCTAAATGCTCACGCAGAAAGTGAAGAGCATAAAGAAAAAGTGCTTAAAGAAATTGCAATGAGCTACATAGGTAATGAAAATGCCCTTAAGAAAGCTCAGCAACAACAGCAAAATAATAATAACAATTCAGGAATGAATTTGCAATTACATACGTTCCAAGCGAATTCATCGAAGGTGTTAAGTCCAGTAAAGATCATGGATCCGAAGATCGGAAGCCCTTCAATGCACGGATCTGGAATTAATCATAGAACAAGTCAAGGAAACTTAATGCCTCGTAGACTAGGAGATCTACCACCACCAAAGTTAATAGCAGGAAAAAGAAAGAAGTATACAATATGATTTTTTATAATCATATTTGTAATTTTTATTATTTATTTGTTTATGTTATGTTATTTGTATATTTTTGTTTTGGTTTCTTATTATATAAAAACATTTTAACTATGGAAATATCATTTATTTAATCCTTTTTCAAAATTCATCTTCGGATTTTTCTAAATTTGATAATATAAGAAGAATTGATCAATAGAATGTCATAAATATTGGATTGTAATCATGCCATATACTGTAAAATTGATATATATAATGAATTAAAAGAAATGAAAAATCAAAATGAATTTGTTCATATGGACTGGAGAAACCAAATTAATGGATGATAGAAATTAATAAAATCATGCGCTTATTGCATCAAACAGTCAAAGATTTTGAAGTGAAAATAATTTCTATGATTATACACTTAACGAACATGTAATTTTATTCATCTCAAAGTTCCTAAGATAATTTTAATACTTTTTTAATAAAAAGCAACAAATTTGTATAGAAATGTGGAAATTTATTGTCAAATATTGATTTCACAGCGTTTTTCCGTGATAAATACATTATTTGAATGAAATATATTCTAGCTATTACAAAAATTTTTATTAATTTAACAGTATGACATAAATTGACTGAAATTATCCTCTTCAGAGGTCAAAAAGATGAAATATTCGTATACTCCTGTTATATCAACTCATGTGAATCCAGAGTTATCAACAAGATGCCGAATTTTTGAATGACTGTAATTTCTGGATACGAGAGAAAAAAAAATCTTTTTTGTTTTATCGATGTCAGAAGGAAATAACCATTCTGACCAGGCCATCCAAGATCAATGTGAAGAGGATGAATATGAGTTCTATGAAGAAGAAGATGACGATGACCAAGATCCAAACAAGTTATTTGAGTATGATATCCTTCAAGAGATCGGCCAAGGTGCTTTTGCAAAAGTATTTTTGATTAGAAACAGAGAAACAGATACCCTTTACGCAGCAAAAGCATACTCTATGTTTCAATTATTACAAAGAAGACTTGGTGAAGAACCAAGAGAAGCTCGCTTCTTCAGCGAAGTCAAGATTTTATCAACAATCAATCACAAAAACTGCCTCAAAATCATTGAACTCATTAAAGACGATGTTACACATAAAATATATTTAATCGTTCCTTACGCTGGCCGAGGACCGCTTTCTCCGAAATGCTGGGAAGCCAATATAATGGACGAAAAGGATGCGAAAGATGTCTTCAAACAGCTTGCAGAAGGTATTCAGTACTTACATAATAATAATATCGTCCATCGTGACATTAAGCCTGATAATGTTCTTATACAAGATGACGGAAATGTCATGCTATGTGACTTTTCTGTTTCAAAGCAGCTCTCGTCTTCAGATGAATTGGTCGATGACACTCAAGGTACTCCTGCGTTCAGAGCACCCGAAGAACAGCTTACAGATCCATTCGATGCTAAGAAATCGGATGTTTGGTCGTATGGAATTTCATTATATGTTATGATATTCGGACATCTTCCATACGACATTGATTTTGAAAACGACAACTTTGTTCAGCAGGATATAAAACTTTCCCAGCAGATACTTAATACCGAAATTAACTTGGAACGCAACCCTCCAATCTCTCAAGAGCTGAAGAGCCTTTTCCAAGCAATTTTTGTGCACGATCCAAAGAAGAGACCATCAATAAGCGAAGTTCTTAAGAATGATTGGTTCAAGAGCACATAATTTTAATTTTTGTTTGTAAATTGATAATTATGAGTCCAAATTTTATAGAGTTTAAATGTTTATACGTGGAACTTAAATGTTACAATTCCTAAGTATTGTTTTTCAAATTAAAAAATCTATTTCCAAAATTCTCGTTGTTTTTATCTATGAAAAATATCAAATATAAGTTAGAAACAAACAAAAACGCTTATTTAATGGATAGAAGTTTATAACAATAAAACGATAAAAAAATATAAAACAATAAATTAGCAGCATGATCGATTCTTCTTCTCGCACATTGGATTTTCCTTTTGCTTATGTATTGAGCGCATTTGCATTGCTTTCATGCCGATTTTTTTGAAAATTTCTTCAATGAAAAATCCCGTTTTCGCACTTGTATCAAAATACTCTAAATTTTCTATTTGTGTAAAGTTAGTAATGTCTTGTGGGTCTACAACTCGTAAAGATTGAAGATCATGTTTATTTCCGACTAATATAATTGGAGTATCTTTAACTACAAGATTATTCTTGAGCTCGTTCATCCAGAACTTTGCTTTTGAAAAAGAAGTTACATCTAGCAAATCAAAAACTATTAATATTCCATCGGCGTCTCTATAATACATAGGAATGATTGAATGATATCTTTCTTGGCCAGCAGTATCCCAAATATCAAGAACAATAATTTGATTATCGACATTTAATTCTTTTTGAAAAAATGCAGTCTGAGTTGTTGAAATTGTATTAATATTGAATTGATCATTGACATATCTTTGAATTATAGATGTTTTACCTACACGCGCAGGTCCTAAGAGAACTATTTTATAGTGTGGGTGTTGGTCACCCTTTTTCATTATGGTAAAATTTATATGATTAACATATAATTTGGATTGTGATACTTATTATAATCATTTTCTAGAAGACGAATTCAATGGATTTTGACTCGAAGGACTCGGAATTTGAGAGTGATTACAATGCATGATACTTAGCATGTATTTGTGATATTTATCAAACCATCTCAAATTTGTTGCGTTGCAATCAGTGATTTTAAGTCTACAATTACAATTTACAATTTATTTTCTCCTTGAAGAAGACTGAGGATGAAGAATTGCTTAACTCTCAATAATATTAGCCTCTAATGAAGACATCTCAATAAATATTTATATTCAAAAGACAAATTCAAAGAAAAATCTTAGATAAAGATATCCAAAATGTATAGAAATTGTTTACAATCAAAGTAATTTGCTAATATCTGATGGAAATGTAAAAATATTCATAGAATAAAACAGTTTTATTTGCAAGTCTCGAAAATGACTAAGAAGATCTCTAAAACTGCAGATCCAAGCTGTAAGTAAACGAAATATAAGAAAATCTCGCGTGGCTCATTGATTCTATACTCTACCGTGTCAAATTTTGTAATGAATTTTTGTTTATCGGCTTCTGACATGCCAGCTGTTTGTTTGTTGATCCAATTATTAAGTTTTTCTTGAATATTAGAAGGTAGTTGATTTCTTGGAGAATTCCAAATCATGTTACTTCTGTGTTTTGTAGAGCGTGATACGAAGAATGGTGTGACACCAAGAAGTCCGGCAATCAAACAAATGATAGAAATTCCTGAAGCGAATGAAGAGATGAGATTTCCTTCCTTGCAGCAATCAAAAATGACTGAAATCAAAAGTAAAAGGATGAAAAGTCCTGGGATGCCCCATGTAAGAGTAAGATAAACGAAAAACTTGAGATATTCGCCACCAAAATACGGAAAATCGATGTAAATTCTATTCCACCAGTAAATTCCGTATCCAATGGCACCAATATAGCCAGTGAGTACAGAAAGGGTGATAATTGACCCAAGCAAATATCGCATAAATCCGGCAAAGGTCATCTCTGTAAAATTTATTGACGATAAAAGTGACATTATTACCAAAATCTTCGTCATCCGCTTCCCAAAGACCTGATCTTACTTGATTAATCAGTATGGTTGATATTTGTGGCATTTTGATCTCGTTTAAACTAAAACAAGTTTAATTAAGCCATTGTTATCAACTAAATTCAATAATACTTAATATGGGTGTTAAGAAATTAGCACTAATAACTTATATTGCCTAATGATTGTTGGTGTAATGAGGATTTCATATTAGCTAATGTCATAAATTCTATATTCATGAAATAAAATGTCTCTCATTTAGAACTAAGTATCATTTATCATCATATTTCATAATCTTCTGAAAATATTATCTTTGTTAGGATTTAAAATGAATTAATTTTGAATAAAATTTTAAAAATTATATTTTTGTTTTAAATGACTTGATATATGTGTTTGGCTGATAATATACTATCTTTGTTAAGGATGTCAATTTGGAAGAAAAGTGAGAAAATTCCTAAAATGCTAAAAATGAATTTTCCAAACGTACTTTTTTATCTCATTTTTTTGATTTTGAATAAGGATGTCAATTTGGAAGAAAAGTGAGAAAATTCCTAAAATGCTAAAAATGAATTTTCCAAACGTACTTTTTTATCTCATTTTTTTGATTTTGAATAAGGATGTCAATTTGGAAGAAAAGTGAGAAAATTCCTAAAATGCTAAAAATGAATTTTCCAAACGTACTTTTTTATCTCATTTTTTTGATTTTGAATAAGGATGTCAATTTGGAAGAAAAGTGAGAAAATTCCTAAAATGCTAAAAATGAATTTTCCAAACGTACTTTTTTATCTCATTTTTTTGATTTTGAAAAAAATTTGGAGAGAAGAACTCTTCGTTTTTGAATTTTATCACGATGGTTTTAAAGTATATTAGACACATGTATTGGTATTACTATTTTTGTATATTTTGAGAGAAAATCCCTAAAAAGTGAGAAAATCTAAGACGGTTTGAGAAAATATATAAACTATTGAAAATTTGAATTAAACTTCTAATTTGGAAAAAAGAAATTTGGAAAGAAGAAAATTCAAAAATCGAGATTTAGACTCAGCATCAAATGGAGAACAAAATGTTTCTTCATATGAAGGAAAAAAATTTTCTTGAGAAGAAATAGAGTTTTTAAAATTTTATTGTATGTAATAAAATAAACAAATATTAAAATTATTTTTTGATAACAAGAAAATTCCCAACAGAAAATATTTGAGACAAAGAAAAAAAGAAAATTGAAAAATATTACTCTCCTTTACATTTCTTGAGATTTTCAATTTATTTTTATAAAATTGACAATTTTATACGTTTAGATGAAAATAAGTGATTTTGCTTGAAATAAAAATTATTGTTTGTTTACAGCTATCAAATAGATTTTTGCTATTTTGATTAAAATTTGTTAATCAAATTAATAATTTTTTTCTAAATATCTTAAATATCTGGATCACTCACTGATACGATGAATTAAACGATAAAAATAATACAAACTCAACTAAGTTTCCTGTCTTTCAACCAAAAAATATTATGCAATTTAAATTAAATTGTTTATTCAAATATAAAACAAAGATGAAATAATTACAGTTATCATAAACTTTATGAATAACTCTGTAATTGGTTCAGATTTTCGTAAAATATTTTTATTAATATCGATAAGAATATGTTTACCTACTATCATCACATATCTATAAACAAGAGTAGAGTGATTTTTATCATCGAAACTTTTTAAAAGCTGCAAGCTGGAAGTAAAAATCTTGTTTTTTTTTCTGAGTTAGTTGTAGAACTATTGATTCCCGAGTTATCATTGTGATGTAGAAGGATGTCAATGTACTGACTGAAGGATATGAAGTGAATTGAATTTCATTGAATTTCAATTTGATCAAATTTGTTGAAATTATATGAATGTGTCAACATCTGTATCACTCTCCTTCACTTCTTCCCTATTTTTTCGAGAACGAAACTAGCTCAGCTTTCGCTGAGCGAATTGACACTTTTGATGCCCTAAACGTACATACTCTCAAATTTATCGAAAAAAATAATACTACCTAAACTCGTATATTCTTATTTTAAATATGATATTATCCTTAGATTCCACACCAGAATATATTTAAATCAACTTTTAAAAAAGTTCGAATCCTGCGCGTCTCACTTTTTAAATTTTCCAAATGGAAAATTATATTCTCCTAAATCGAAAACAATTTTCCGAATTGACATCCTTATCTTTGTTCAATTATATTCATTTAAAAAATATATTGAGATTTCATACAAAGATTTGGATTTTATTTCACTGAGTAATTAGCAGATTGTTCGAATGTATTTAAGTTTTTAGGAGGATGTTTAGATTGAATCACTTGAGTACATATACTCGCTATAAGAATCTTCTTCTTCAGCCTTTTCATCTTTCTTCTTTCTATACAATATTGCTAATGCAATTATTCCTATAACGAATACAACTACATCAAGAATTATCATAATTATAACGAATAACTGCCAATTAAAACTTTTGGAATTTGGAGAGGTATCGCCTCCACCTCCGGAGTTAGATTCACCGCCTCCTTTTGGAGATGGAGATGGCCGAGGAATTGGAGGAGGATTTGATGCGAATGGATCAGTATCAAAACTACTTTGACCTAAAAGTTTCCTTGTTAAACAGAATTGCTTTGGATCTGGGCAAAAATAATCATATTTGAAGGTTGTACCACCAACTGAATGCTGATATGAATGAACTATTAATGAATGATTATCTCCAGTTTTGCATGTGATTTGTTTGCCATCTGAAGCATTGAAGGTAAATTGAGAATTATCATCTGTACATGAATAATTTCCACATAATCCTTTACTATCAAGGTCCAGATATTTGGTTGTTGGAATGGCTGCTTTACCTGTTGGGCATTCATATATAGGGATTTTGATATTTGTATAGTCAACTAATTTTTCATTGAAAATTGTTGTATAGCCCACTGGATTATAAAATTCGGAATGTTGGCAATATTCACTATCCGGTCCTGATTCATTACCACAATCTGATGTTGCTTTCCATTGATCTCCATCGTAGTAAGAAAAATTTCCAACACCATTAAAATCAAACATCGCGTGATCATTTCTATTTGTCAATATATAATTTTCTGGATAAACATCGTTCGGAATATTTTCAGAGAAACTTGTATTTCTTTCTCCTGTAATTGCTAATGGGTTATACCAAATAATTGGTTTGAATCCTGTATGTGAAACATCATAAAATCCTGTATCTCTCAAAATTGCAAGTGAAACATCGGATAATCTGTATAAAGATGAATTGCTTGTTTCTAATATTATTCCTGTCAGCATATCTGTGTAATATCTTCTGAATTCTGGATGAGATTTCTGAATTCCTTCGGAGTTATCAAGTTCGATTCCTGACTGGCAATTTCCAACTTTTTCGTAACCATAATGGATAAGTGCGAATTTATGGGCATTTGGAGTTATCAGATAAGTAGATTGATAATCATGGACATTAGCAACGCATGTTATGTTTTCATGAGGTGTATTTGAATAGTTTCCGGTTAAGCTCTTCAAACAGAGCTTGTCCATATGAATAAGCTCGTTTCCAAATATATGTTTTTGTAGCCATTCTGGTTTTCTTTCCATGTTACCACAATATCTTTTGTGAATGGGAAAGCTTTTACCCAATGTTTCAGTCTTGCGTCATTTATTTCTGTAGTTGGTTTTATTTTGTCAAGGAACATGTTTTTCAATACTAACATTTCATTTGGTACTGTCCATTTGAGTTTTCTTAAATATTCATCCCTTCTCATTTCATTGTCTGCAAAGTAAGTTTTTATGACATTTTGTAAACTTTCGTTTGCAAGGTCATGTACAATAGGTTCTCTTCCTTCGCTCTCCCTAACTTTCTTTCTAAACTCTTCACCAAATATACCATCTCTATGGTTCTGTGTAGTTCTTTGAGATAAATGTTCTAGAACGCAGGTGTTATATTTCCATCAGCCATGTTCATTTCATACTGGTCCAAAATATCTGCATCTTTCATATCTTTCAATGGCATTAAAGCCGCGCTGAAAATACCAGCTATATCTGGTTCACCATTCACTTCCATTGCGTCTACAACTTCTTGGAATTGTGGTTGTAAGTTTATGAACCACCTATCCGGGTTAGCTTTATGACCCATCTCATTGTAGTTCCATAGTCTGCAGAAACAAAAGTAGGTTTGTTTCCATATTGGCTAGGTTCTGAATGAACTTTAAACAATGTTTCATTTCTATATGTTTTGTTGAAATTTAACCTTTTATTTTCACCGAGTTCATCCAAAGATTGAACGTTATATGTCGTAAGTAAAAAGGGTTGTTGTATTTGTGTACATTTTCTTTCAGTTCTTCCATTCTATGCTGAATATTTTCATCTGATGTTGGAGTCTTTTGTATGTCGGCAAACATTTTTCGATATTCTTCTACCATGTCAGCCGAATTTTCTTAGACTCTTGGAAAGATTCCATATTCACCTCATACTCTTGTTGAGGGTCAAGATTTTTCGGCTGTTCCAAATCTTCATCTAGTTCTGTGAAGTTAGTTTCCAAAGGAGGGACTTGTTCGTTTCCTTCAGGCTCTTCTAGCTGTTGTTGCGAACTATTTCTTCCATGTCTGGTTGTATCTGAACTCTTTCCTGTGGAGTTCTTGTACCTCATCTGCTGGCATTTCATATATTCCGAGACCGTTTTTAACAAGTTCCCTATCTAAGTCATCCGGACTCATAAACCTTTCTTCTTTCGTTCCGTCTTATTTTTTTACGCGTTTCATGAAGAGAGTGAATTGTCATTTAGCTCTGACACCAAATATCTCGGAGTAAATTCAGTCATGTCATGGATGATATGCTATTAAATCATATCCCTTAGCGAGCTTGTATTTTCCAGGTTTGAAATTATATCCCATTTGGTGCTGACCTAAAGCTAAATAGGTTCGGGTCAGTATTTCCTTCCTTGAACTTTCTAATAGCTTCTTTATATCTGTCACTAAAGTCAAGAGTATCTGGGTAACCATAGTCTTCTTAAGCATTTTTAAGAAATCTTGGTTTCCTTGTTCTCTACTTCTTTTATGTCCTTGCTCTGTTTGTGGTTGTTGTGGTGCAGTGTTTTGAACTGTTGGTTGTGGTGCTGGTTGTGGAGGTGGTTGTTGTGCTGGTTGTTGTTGTGGTGCTGGATTTTGAACTGTTGGTTGTTGTGTTGGTTTTGGTGCATGCCTGTGTCTGTGTCCATGTGACGATGTAAATGTTTTAGGTAGTCCTGGTGCAGGTGCTTCTCTTGGAGGGTTTGGTGGTATATAAGTTCCACTAGCTAGTATATAAGTTCCACCAGCTGGTATAAAGTTCCAAAGCTGGCACATATTCGCCATCTGCAGCATAGTGTCCTACCTGACTTTTCGTTTTTAAGAAAGCATTTACTAGGTCTGTTTTGGTCTGTTGTAACTCTTTTTCTTGACTTTCCACAACAGTTGCTCTAACGGCGTCATAGGCACTTTGAACTGCCTGTCTCGTTGCTGCATCTGTTATTTTCGTCATATTTTGTGCTACTTCTCTTAACTCGTTGTCGAAACCTTCAGACTTCAGTTTCTTTCCAGATGAGAGTCGTTCACTGTTTTCACCTTACTATGAAGAGCTTCGAAGGCGTTCTTAAAGTCAGCATTTGTTAAAGCTTCATTTGAACTGTCTTCATCCGCTTGTATTTTTGTCCTTATTGACCCTATAAGCTGGCTGCTTTAGCGTTGGCTTGGGCATCTAACCAGTCATTGTTAGCTTTTATATATTCTGCGCTTTTCATTGCCTTTTGCATGGCTGCGTCGTTATTTTACTTTTCTGTGCTAAGTTTTCATACTGTACGGTTTGGTTTTGCAACTGTAAAAGTTTTTCTGCCTTTACATTTGCTTCAACTTCTTTTTTATACTCATCGCTATCCATATATGTCTTCAGGGCTTTTTGTTTTATCTCTTCATCTTTCAGTACTTTATATTGAGTAGTATGGTTTTCAAATTTATGACATCTTGTTCCATTTTTGCTACTTCTGCTGCTTTTTCTGACACTTTTTTCGCATATTCCTCTGTACTTAGTTCTTTCAGTTGTTCTTCTTTCTTCTTTTTCTCTACGTTTAACTCATTGAGTTTCTTTGTGTGTCTGTCATATTCTAGTTTCTTTTCGTTTTCACTTATTTGCTTCTGTATGTCTATGTTTGACTTTTTGACATCTGCTATTTGATTTTTGAGTGAACTCAAATTCATTTGACTTTGAGGGTTATAGGCTGTTCCGTCTGCAGCTCCACCATAGCCTGCCATTTTCGCTAAAAGTGCCGCTCTTAAACCTCCACTCTGTGCACCAATAACTCGGTTTAAAAGCATAGGGTTGCTTGACATTTGTTGCAACATAGTGGGGTCATTCATCATTTGTTGTTGCAATTGTTGTTGTGGTGTCAGTTTTACTATTGGATGTTTCAATGCTCTCTTCCTCTTACGTATATTCTTACGTAGCTTACGTGGCATTTTAAGTGAAGTTAAAAAGCGGTTTTTGACAGATGTTTATATGACACTTTTTGTTCAGCACAAAAAACTACTCGGTCAAAGTGTTGTCGGTTTTGTAAAATAACCGTCCTATCTCATTCTATAAGGGGAAAAGGCTTCTCAAAGTATACTTCCTTGGAACGCCTGTAACTTTTCCTGTAGCGACGATAGACCCTTACTTGTCCGGACAAAGTTATACTAAACATCTTCAGGGCTAGAGGGCACGAAGTGCCTGGAAGCCCCACTACCTTTTTTTTTTTTTTTTTATTTAAGTTGGCGTATCTTACGCCCTTCCAAATATTTCTTAAAAATTTAAATTTGTCTCATTTCCTACTCTTAATTTAAAAAAATTTCAAAATCCATAATAGTAAACATTTCTTATTTTTATTTAAATCTGAAAAAAATAAATTTAAACAATTTCTCTACACACGACGGTTTCGGCGGTTTTCAGAATGGTTGACAACTGAATTCATCAGGATAATGTCGGTTGGGGTGCCCTTCTTGGCCTCCTGAGTACTCACCAAGATACCCCCAGCTCCCGCAAAACACCTCCCATAGGTGAGCATTAACTGATGAAGTTATTGACAACTTTATCTGATTTTTTTCTTTGTTTTTTTGTTAAGATTTCTTAACCAAAGACTCGAAAACAAAACTTCGCTTCAAGTTGCTGTCTTCCCAGTTACTCTGTCGCAATCTTTTGTCTGATTGCGTGCAAAGTTCTGCTCCTTTGAGACTTTGCCCGACAGATGCATCTGGGAGACAGCACCCAAGCAGCTTATCGCTTCAAGTTGCTGTCTTCCCAGTTACTCTGTCGCAATCTTTTGTCTGATTGCGTGCAAAGTTATGCTCCATGAATTATCAAATATGTGCCATTTCAGGAGAGATAACAAGCTCATGCCTCCTGGAATGGCGGATTGTTCAACAATCTTCTTCTGATTGCAGAACTTTCAACCGACAAGAGTGCACAATACACTCTTGTCGGTCAAAGTTCCGCATTCAAGTTATGAATGGGGAACTTGATATCATTCTGGGAGACATGCAGTGACAATGTCTCCCGGAATGAGACACTGTGACCGACAAGAGTGCACAATACACTTAATGTTTTCAAATTTTCAGATTTAAATTTAATCTTTTATTTTCATCATCATTTATAGTTGTTCCTTTATACAGTTATAAATAAATTATCGTCAGATTCTAATATTTATGATTCTTACTACTCAATTCAATATAATTATGTTAGTCACTCATATTCAGGAGAATAATTTAAAAATCTATAGCTCATATTTTGATAGTTATATATTTAGATGATATATATTGCAATTCCGGTTTCAACACGATCAAATGCCAAACCAAGACAAAATATATATGAATTTTCAAAATATCGATTTACATTAGAATCTATATCTAATTTTATCAATACACAAGTAGGGAATGTTCAATACATCTTTGAGCAACGTGAATAGCACAATTTTATAGGATTATTAGTTGATTATATAAAATATAAGCCAAATCGAATCTGCTGTATAGTACTTTAGTTTATCATTGAATGTTAAATGTGTTCATATAAATATTTGAGTCAGATATCGCATTTTCTAATTTCAAAATTTATCTCATGAAGTTAGAATTTATTTGATCATACAACATCATGTTAGTCAAACCAGAGTTCAATGGCGATTCTAAAATGGAACAAATGCTTGTTTTATCAAAATGTTAAAATATTAATCTAAAAAACTTAATATCTAACCAAACCATTCTAGAATTATTATATACAGGTATGGGCAATCTAAATGCACACGGAATTCGGAAAATTAAAAAGAATATTTATGAGATTATTAAATCTTATGTAATTCAATGAAAAGTAGATAATATGAATATCCATAGGCTATATATCAACATATGAGTTTTTGGTTTGACCAATACTATACTAATGTGATCAAATTAATCTGATTTCTTAGATTTTCATTTGAAGCATTTGCAGTAGTAGGGGTACCTTTATATATTAACATATTAAAAAATTGCGCTCCGATTCGCAGTTTCTTCATGATTTTGAGATTGCATTAGATTTCGCGATGCAGAAAAAAATCACTTTAGATTCCCGTCCAACTCTAAGTATAAGCATGTCTCTATATGTAGAAACTGTCTGCGCTATTTATTTCCCGGCTCAAAAAACCACGGTGTCTGTGTGAGGAAAATACCCATTTTAGGACCCTGGGTAGGGGGTCATGAAAATTTTCCAAGAGTTGGAAATATAGGGTATGAGAATTCAAAAATAATTAAGCCGAAATCTCAATATATCTTAAAATTCTACCTTAAATAACTGTGTGGTTAATGATTGTTAATTCCTAGTTAATGAAATTCCTTTCATCCATTTATTTTGGGGTTATTCACGTATTTCCCCCTGAAATTTAATAATGTTGGAACCTGATGATATAGAAGATTGGAGAAAGCCTCTTCTTGAGGGTTTACAATATCAACATAATGGATTAAATGACATATCTATATTTTTTAACAAAAATGTAAAGCAATTTAATAATTTTTACAGTACATTTCAACAATTTCTTGTTGAAATCAATAGTATCATTAAAGAATTTAAATCAAGGATTGCAAAAACAGAAGGATATAACGATAAGCTTAGAAAACTATCTTCAAATGAAGAATTTTTAGACATTATTTCAGATTACATTCAAAATTCTATTATTCCTCAAGAAAATAAGGATGAAATTAGTGAAATCAAGTTATTAATACAAAATTTGCAAGAATTGCTCTATTTTTATCATTCATTTGGAAATTTCAAAAATAATGGCAATAATACTTTATTTATTCGAAAAATACTACATCAAAAGCTAATTGCATCCAATTTTGAAGATTCTACACTAATCAACTCTTCTCTTTTCGATTCAATTACTTTAAATCTTATTTTTCGATTAGCGAGCTTATATGACGCCCAAAAACTATGTCTACAATCATTATGTACTCTTATAAGTAATTACGAGATACAGGAAATGGAAAGAATCTATCCTTCTCCAGTAATTTTGAAAAATTTCGATTTATTCATTCGTTTGACTGAAATCCATTCAAAATTATGTTCCATGTTTAAACCTACACTTAGAAACTACGTAAATGATGCTCTTCAGCTTGAAAAACCAATAGATGAATTAAAATATTTATCAAAAGAATTATCAGAGACAATAACTCATGAAGCAGATGAAATTCTTGCTCATTTTGCAGAAGCATATGAATATTTGAAGAATTTATCATTAGAAGAGTTAAAAACAAAAATTCAATTTCATTATCTTGAAAAATTTTCTTTCCTTGCACCAGAAATGAATTTAGATGCATTAGAAGATCCTAATTTATCAATTGAGGAACATTTTGAAGTTCTCAAAGATTGTATTCAAAAAATTCAAAATTTTAATCATGAATTAATGATTATTAATTCGAAATTGGACAATGAACTAAGAGGAAACAGTGAAACACGTCAAATAAAAGGAGAAAATGAGTTTATTAATATAACATCGAAATATGTAAATCAATTGAACACAACAAGAACGTATTGCCATGATATATCAATTGCTTTGTCCAATTTCGACATGGCTCTCTCAAATATTCCATTATTAGATAAAAATTTATTTTCTGAACACGCAGTTTACATGATTTCCGCTGAAATGCCAAGTTTGATACAGATGAACTGCAAAATCGACCATCTAAAAGATAAAATCCAAGAAAAAGTGGATAATTTTAACCGAATTAAGCGACAAACAGAAAATCTAATAATTGAAACCCGTCTTTATAATGAAACAAGAGAAAGAATCAAATCTCCTAAGAATTGTAAGGAATGTCTCTTAGAACCCGTATTTTACCCATCATGCGGCCACGTAATGTGCAGAAATTGTTGGAAAACGTGTAACAATATATGTCCTGTATGCGGTCAAGCTATAGAATATATCATCGATATCAATTGGGAAAATTGATTTTATTACGCTCTCAATTTTTGTTGTTATTTTTATAGATTTAAATACACCTCATGAAAACATAACATGCGTTGCTAATGTCCATGATTATCAATCTACTTATCTGATAACTCCAAATGCCCATAAATTCGCACTTATCCATTATGGTTACGAAAAAGTTGGAAATTGCCAGTCAGGAATCGAACTTGATAACTCCGAAGGAATTCAGAAATCTCATCCAGAATTCAGAAGATATTACACAGATATGCTGACAGGAATAATATTAGAAACAAGCAATTCATCTTTATACAGATTATCCGATGTTTCACTTGCAATTTTAGAGATACAGGATTTTATGATGTTTCACATACAGGATTCAAACCAATTATTTGGTATAACCCATTAGCAATTACAGGAGAAAGAAATACAAGTTTCTCTGAAAATATTCCGAACGATGTTTATCCAGAAATTATATATTGACAAATAGAAATGATCACGCGATGTTTGATTTTAATGGTGTTGGAAATTTTTCTTACTACGATGGAGATCAATGGAAAGCAACATCAGATTGTGGTAATGAATCAGGACCGGATAGTGAATATTGCCAACATTCCGAATTTTATAATCCAGTGGGCTATACAACAATTTTCAATGAAAATTAGTTGACTATACAAATATCAAAATCCCTATATATGAATGCCCAACAGGTAAAGCAGCCATTCCCAAACCAAATATCTGGACCTTGATAGTAAAGGATTATGTGGAAATTATTCATGTACAGATGATAATTCTCAATTTACCTTCAATGCTTCAGATGGCAAAACAAATACATGCAAAACTGGAGATAATCATTCATTAATAGTTCATTCATATCAGCATTCAGTTGGTGGTACAACCTTCAAATATGATTATTTTTGCCCAGATCCAAAGCAATTCTGTTTAACAAGGAAACTTTTAGGTCAAAGTAGTTTTGATACTGATCCATTCGCATCAAATCCTCCTCCAATTCCTCGGCCATCTCCATCTCCAAAAGGAGGCGGTGAATCTAACTCGGAGGTGGAGGCGATACCTCTCCAAATTCCAAAAGTTTTAATTGGCAGTTATTCGTTATAATTATGATAATTCTTGATGTAGTTGTATTCGTTATAGGAATAATTGCATTAGCAATATTGTATAGAAAGAAGAAAGATGAAAAGGCTGAAGAAGAAGATTCTTATAGCGAGTATATGTACTCAAGTGATTCAATCTAAACATCCTCCTAAAAACTTAAATACATTCGAACAATCTGCTAATTACTCAGTGAAATAAAATCCAAATCTTTGTATGAAATCTCAATATATTTTTTAAATGAATATAATTGAACAAAGATAAGGATGTCAATTCGGAAAATTGTTTTCGATTTAGGAGAATATAATTTTCCATTTGGAAAATTTAAAAAGTGAGACGCGCAGGATTCGAACTTTTTTAAAAGTTGATTTAAATATATTCTGGTGTGGAATCTAAGGATAATATCATATTTAAAATAAGAATATACGAGTTTAGGTAGTATTATTTTTTTCGATAAATTTGAGAGTATGTACGTTTAGGGCATCAAAAGTGTCAATTCGCTACGCGAAAGCTGAGCTAGTTTCGTTCTCGAAAAAATAGGGAAGAAGTGAAGGAGAGTGATACAGATGTTGACACATTCATATAATTTCAACAAATTTGATCAAATTGAAATTCAATGAAATTCATTCACTTCATATCCTTCAGTCAGTACATTGACATCCTTCTACATCACAATGATAACTCGGAATCAATAGTTCTAAACACTAACTCAGAAAAAAAAAACAAGATTTTTACTTCCAGCTTGCAGCTTTTAAAAAGTTTCGATGATAAAAATCACTCTACTCTTGTTTATAGATATGTGATGATAGTAGGTAAACATATTCTTATCGATATTAATAAAAATATTTTTACGAAAATCTGAACCAATTACAGAGTTATTCATAAAGTTTATGATAACTGTAATTATTTCATCTTTGTTTTATATTTGAATAAACAATTTTAATTTAAATTGCATAATATTTTTTGGTTGAAAGACAGGAAACTTAGTTGAGTTTGTATTATTTTTATCGTTTAATTCATCGTATCAGTGAGTGATCCAGATATTTAAGATATTTAGAAAAAATTATTAATTTGATTAACAAATTTTAATCAAAATAGCAAAAATCTATTTGATAGCTGTAAACAAACAATAATTTTTATTTCAAGCAAAATCACTTATTTTCATCTAAACGTATAAAATTGTCATTTTTATAAAAATAAATTGAAAATCTCAAGAAATGTAAAGGAGAGTAATATTTTCAATTTTCTTTTTTTCTTTGTCTCAAATATTTTCTGTTGGGAATTTTCTTGTTATCAAAAAATAATTTTAATATTTGTTTATTTTATTACATACAATAAAATTTTAAAAACTCTATTTCTTCTCAAGAAAATTTTTTTCCTTCATATGAAGAAACATTTTGTTCTCCATTTGATGCTGAGTCTAAATCTCGATTTTTGAATTTTCTTCTTTCCAAATTTCTTTTTTCCAAATTTTTAGAA